>NW_010100036.1:9792-18442 GCF_000699245.1 Pterocles gutturalis | reverse complement strand
GCAATCGCCCAGTTTTCCTAGACACAAGGACTCTAGGATCTTGGTTATAAATACTTCCTGTGCTGATCTTGCGGCAGTTTTCTGGGGCTTTGTCTTGTTTTTTCTTAACTGTTCGGATGGTTTCCTATCATCCCTAGAAGCATGGCAGGTATTTGGCAACAAGTCTTTCTGCAGCTACAGTTTCTTGCCGAGCGAGGTAAACCCCTTGCACCCCGGTACCTGTAAGTCAAAGGAGTGTGGTGGCAGTTCTTGTGTCTGAGGTTTTCTTAGGTTGGGCTGCAGTCTGGGAATCTGAGCTAAAACTTTTGTAAGTGTTGACCCAATTTTCAGAATGTTTTTAAGGGCTACCACTGGAAAAAAAAAAAAAAAAAAAAAAAAAGAGCTTTTTAGATGTAGCAATGTGAATATCAGCCTGGATAAAGCAAGTGGCTGCAAATCCAGACTTCTGAAGTAATGGAGGATGAAGAGTTGGATCCTGGTTTTGTCCAGGATTTTGTAAAACCATATTTTTCCCTGAACAGTGCTGTACTCCGCTACACTGTTAGTGCATGCGTGAACACGTCTGTGCCATTGCATGTCTGTTCACACACGTGCACGCAGCAGCTGGGTTGCAGCACGCAGACCCCGCAGTGTTTACTTGCACAGACAGAGTCTCTTTCCCCACTCTCCCCCTCCTGCTGCCTTCCCCAAGCCCCCCAGTGTGAATTAATGTCAGCAGTTTGGCGGCAGGAAATAGACTCACTCCCCTTGTCATTTTATTACGCAGCTCCCCAGAGCCAATAATCAGGCTCTGGCTGTGAAAAGGCCCCGGCTCAGGCAGCTTGATTAATGACTGGGGGTCACTGCGCACCACCTTTCCCACTGGATCGCCGCAGCACACATACAGCCCAGCTGGAAGTGAACAAGAGTCTGAAAGTGAGGAATAAAGAGTCTGAACAATCAGGAACTGAAAACAGCCCCAGCCAAGACAAAAGGGAGGAAATGCTGCTTTTGCAGGCATCCTCCATCCAAGAGTCGTTGGGGTTTTTTTTCCCCCTGCAGTGAATTCAGTGAGTCGCTGCATTAACTGCTCAGGAGACAGAGAACAGTGCAGCCCGAGAGGGTCTGGGAAATTTGGGATTTTGGCATAGGATTTGGGGAATGTGCATGCTCCTGTTCCTTTGCTGTCCCTCTGCCACCCCTTCTGTCCTGTAACAGACAGTGTGCGCCCGGAAAACTGAAACTGTTTGTGAAACACTGGGAAAAAGGGGGGACTAAAATGGGAAATGAGATTTGAAAAGGAGTGAACACTGTGAGCGTCTCTTCTGCATGTGCAGGCTCTGAAGCCCAGCCCATGCTGCCTTCCCCGGCTCCTGGGAAAGCCAGGGTGGGAGCCTCAGATCCACACCTCATTTTCCAGGAGCAGAGGCGTTCCTCCTGCAGGACCTGTTCTTCCCAGGTCCCACTGTCACCTTTGGGAAGGCTTCCCCCTGCAGTGGTTTCAGAGCAGGGGCTGTTCCCAGCCAGGTTTGCCAGGCAGTTCAGCTGCTCTCCCTGCTCGTGCCAGCACCAGCGCGGAGCAGGCAGGATGGCCAGCCCGTTATTAATTCCACTCCCCCTCAAGCAATGAAGGAACAGGCAGGCGAGTGCTCTTTGGGGGTGATGTCATTGGTCTTCACGAGAGGCCCAGGGAGATGTTCCGCATTGAGACGTACTGACCCCCAGGCTTCTCGCTCCGCTTGGTCAATAGTTGCTCTGTGCTTTCTTCCCATGCGTGGCTCTGCCCAGAAACCCAGCTGTGGTGCTCAGTGCAGGCTCCTCTATGGTAAGTAACCCTTGGGGGGGGCCTAAGGCTGGGACTATCTACTCTCTTACTTTTACAAACTTGGTCCTCCAAGCCTCCAACCTGAAGCCACAGGCTGGAAACATCACACCAGGCAGCGTGGTTCTCCTACCCCTGTGCTCAGAAGTGTGTGCAGCAGTAATCCTGCCCTGCAGAGGCAGTGTGCAATTGAGGAACAGAAATTATTTGCAAAATGCAGAGACAGTTCAGCATCCTCCAAAGTGTATAATACTGGTTTTGTCCTATGAGTGCAAACTTGGAGCAATGCCATGGAGGTAAGTTCTTGGCCTCCCCGGAGTTACTACACGTGCACTGGGGTACCTGCAAGCAATGGCTGGGATGCAAGATCCTTTCTCTTACGATACACGCATGCTCCTGGTCTTAAGAGCACCACCACAGCCTTTGTGCTGGTCTAGTCAATCAGTTAAAAATTGTCTATTGACATTTCAGATGCATCATCATCTTGCTGTGTCTTCAGCAGTTGCTCTTCTTCATATGCACAAATGCAAGTTAACGTGCTTGACCTGGAACACTTTTCCCTGAGATTTAACTTCATACAACGTAACTTTTGTTTGCTCTAATGATTCAGTGGCTTGACTCAGTGAGGGTGTCGCTTGTGCTGCATTTAAGTCTTTGCAAGAGAGATGTGAAATGTTGTTGCCCTACTTCTGCAGAATGAGGAGATACAGTGGAAGTGGGAGAAATCAGTCCAATAGCACTCAAGAAATTGGCAATAAAGAAGGCATGTCAGTCATTTGTAGGAACAGAGGGAAATTTTGGATTTAATTCACCTCAAATTTCAGTTGATTCTGCACAAGTGAGTAGTGATTTTTTATTCACTGCCGACAAGAAAAAATGCTGATTTTGCTGGCTGAGTCAGCTCTAAGAATCTGATTAGGGTATGGCAAGCTTTATTCTTCTGTAGTTAAAACCAAATGAATAACAAAAACATGTGCATCAGAAGAAAAGGTGAAATTTTGCCCTTGACTGACCTGATCTTTGGGGAGAAGTTTCTTCTTTGTGACTGTGTGATTTCCCACTGTGACAGGCACTTCAGACAAGCTGGGTTTGAGATGGCACAGGAGAGGAAAGGAGACCTGAACTGATGCAGTTAAAGTTTCCAGGCCCTTATGGACTGGTAACAGAAAATCTGCTTCTATGAGGTCACCTTGCTGGCACGCACGCTCCTGCCCCAGCGCTGCCTTTCCCAGCACTCTGCACTGCAGGGCTCGGTCCAGCCAGTCTGCATTGACTCAGGCAGCGTGGTTTGCACCGCTTCCCTGGAGAGAGCGTTTTGCAGTCCACAGAGCTCACCAGTAGGAAAGATTTCCTGGTAATCAGTGTAAATTTTCCTTTGCTCCCTTTCATCCCGTTGCTGATCAGCTATAGCCCGTTGGCCCATTTCTCCTCAGTGCAACAGCCTTAGAAACCCCCTTCCAGCATCGCACAGTTTCCCATTTCCTCAGCAGTTCCCCGTCACTGTCTCCCCATCGCTCACCATTTCCCCAGACAAGCTGGGCCCGTGTGTCCCTGATGTTCCCCAGCTGGGACAGAAGGCTCCCTGGTTTCCAAAGCCAGCACCCATGGAGCCCAGAGGTCAGTCTCAGAATTTACTGGAGCTTCAAAGAACTGGGGTCAAGATCCAGCAAACTCAATACCCGAGGAAATTAGGTTGCTAGGATCCCAAGATTGTTTATTATGCTCTCAACTTTAATTAGCTGTAAGTAACATCATGTCAGTGTTCTGCCACAAATGCTAAAGCTGTCAAGGCAATTTTACTGAGTCTGGCAGCTTAAATCAGAAACAAGAAAGTCAACATGTCAATAATGGATCTAGACATGATGGATATATTAAAGGAGAAACCTAAAAGTTCTGGACTTCATTATACTGACTTCAGCTCTGAAAATGTACGCCAGCGAAATCTGCACATCGTCGGAAAAGCCCCGTGGAGATATTGTTCTCAAGGAGGGGGCACTTCTCCTCCCCTCTGTGCAGTTGGTGTCTGCAGGATATACCTCACTAAATAAATTAAAGGGCAGCGGTGGAAATAACCCCTTCAGGGTCCGTTTCTACAAACATACCTCCAGAGGGGGAGAGGGCATGGTGGCTCTGAGGACGGGACTGTTGCTCCCCTTTCAGAAGAACGTTAAACCCCCCCAGAAAATGCAATCATCCTTAGCGTCAGGCAGCTTCAGAGAGGGATGCTGGTCCTGGTGCACGAAGCCCCTCTGCCCCATTCTGACACGGGAAAGGAGCTTTAGGGTGAGCCAGGGTTCCAGCCCCCCCTGTTTAAGCTTTCTCAGCAGAACTGCCACGAACAGCACAACTGAAAACGGGGCTTTTAACGCCTCCTCCAGCCCGCGTGTCCGAAGTCGTGCGCTGTTCTGTGCGTGGTTTGATGAGGCTGGTTTTTCACATTAATGTTGGGCTTTTTTTTAAAGGGGTTGGCGTCCGGACCATTGGAGCAGTGTTACTGAACACAGCCACAGGCAGAGCCCTCGCCCCCCCTACGCTCCCTCCCCTGCTACCAGCACCGCAGCAGAGCCGTCCGTGTTCTTCTGTTCTTGGGTGTGAGGCTGCAGAGGGGAGTCAGAGGAGGAGAGGACTGAACTGTGGCTGCAGGGGATGTGTGGGAGAGAGAGCGCGAGAACGAACTTCCTTTATATTTCATTAGTTAATAGTTGTTTATTTTCTGACATGTCCCATTTTAAGTGTATTTTGGCTTGTGTCATATACATGTGTCTGTTAAAATTAAGCAGATTTGCCACGGTCTGACAACGTTAATACTGCTCTGAAAATCCAAACAGATGTTCCGTGCGCTCTCAGGTTGTGGGTTAACCACAGCTGGCGGGCGTGCGTCGGGGAGCCTGCGCGCTCCGGTACCTGGTGGGAAAGCGTCCGTGGGGCCGCAGGTGGGGCTGTCATTAGAGCGGTGGAGAACGTCTTATTTTACACCAGCAGTGCTAGTGACTCATTCGGTGTTTGTTTTGAGATCTGGAAGTGTGTAAGGTCTATAGAGTAAAAGCACTAAAGAAATCCAGAGCTGTAGTGAGGCTGAACCGGCCTCTCCGCTCAGCAACCAGACGTTGGGTACCTGGATGCTCTGTGTGCTGGGGTGGGGGTCCAGCTCCCCGCACACCCACGTGCGGGGTCAGTGCAGAGCAGGGCAGGGTGGTGGGCAGGGTGACAAAGGAACGACCCGCGCTGGCTCTGGGAGCAGGAGCAGCGGCTGAGGAGCCAGCGATGCTGCTCCCGTGGTAGCACACGGCTCAGAGACCTGCTGGTGCTTCAGATGCGCCGTCTGCGATTCCTCTTCCCGTGCAGCTGCGGGCCAACCTGCACACAGCTCTTGGTTACCTGTCCAGACTCACCTTTGATCAGCCCTCTGTGAACCGTTGGTTTATTTTATTTCAGTTCCAAATGGGTAACCAGAGTCGGTGAAGCTCTCTGGACCTGGTGACGGAGCTGTCTATTGGACATCGTCTATTCCCATTGCTAGAGATTTGGTAATTTTTCAGATATTTTACATTTGAAAGTCTATTTTGCTCTTTGTTCTTTCATTGAATTACTTTGCTGTTGTTTCTCTGATGGGTTTCTGTTCTTATGTGCTGCATTTGGTTTAGGGTTTGGTCTGAACTTTCTTCTCTTTTCTTCTGTTTTCCATCAGCTGATGTACGGCACAGAGCTGAAGCTCTGCAGGGTCCGTGGGCCAGCCCGGCTGATGGGGATGGTGCCGTTCAGTGCTGTGGAGGAAGCTGGTTCAGGCCCTCGGTGTGACACGGCTCCAGCCTGGCTCTAGCAGGTACCAGTTTGTGTGGCTCAGCATTGTGCTCATGCAGCTCCCGTGCTCTGGTTTCGGGGCTGTCACTTGCTCCACGTTACGCTCCATGTGTGGTACGGCGTCGCTTCTCGTTGTGTAACCCCCCCTTGCTGTGTTGGCCCCCGCGCCACCGGACTTTGCCTTCTGCTGTCTCGCAGGCTGCTTGGACTGACTGTGCAGCCGCTTTTCCTGCCGGTCAGCAGTATGCTGAGGCCATCATGGAAACAAAATTTGGCCCCTTTGCTCCAGCTTTCCTTCTCTTCCACATTTGGCTCTCCCAGATGTTGTTGGTCATTTCCGGGTTGTAATTAATAATAATAAATCAACGGAGTCCGTCAGGGCTGGCTATTTCCTGCCACCACTTGGATTAGAGGGCTGTGTTTTTTTTCCAGATTTTCCAACTGTTGGTCAAGGGAAGCTGTCATATGTGGACTGTTGGTTAATAATAAACCCCACCACATTTCCTCCCTGGGAAAGTAACATCTTCACATCTGCTTTTGGGTGGAAACATCTGTTCTATCCAAGCCTTGTCTGTCTTGAGAAGAGACAGGCATTCTGGGAAAGTGTTCCAGCTGGGAGAGTTGTTTCTTCTTTTTCTCTTTTTTTTTCCCCCAGAAATCTTTCTGACATTGATATGCGCCAAGCAGCCAGCAGTATCCGAACATTTGCCAGGCATTTGTCTCTTACACAAAACTGTATGAGCAACCCAGGGAAAATCATGAAAGATGCAATAACATTTTAAAAAAAAAAAAAAAAGGCTGCTTCTTAAGGATGCAAATATTTAAGAAAGTTGTTACCAACAGTATGAATACACAGGAGCAAAGCAATCAGAGCTAATGGAGGTTTATCCTTAGCCTCTAACAAGTAATAATGAGCGGGTCCTGCTCTATAACTGTCTTTCTGTTAACATAGCAGCAAAATTAGGTAGGGAAGGGAAAACTACACAGTGCTTCTGAGATAACGCTGCTTCAGTAAATAAATGACTGTCAGATTGTAGTGGCAGACATTACCGAGCTGGATATGCACATTCAGGTGACTGCAGCAAATATTTTGCTTTATCTCAGTGGAGAAGCCAGTGACTTTCTCATTGCAATGTCCCTGAGACAGCTGCAGAGCACGTTGTGCATTGCAAGCAAGGAGTGATGCTCTGTCCGAGCCCGGTTCCCATACCGCCTCTGTTTCAAGACTCTAGCAACTCATTTGAAATGCGTAAATCTGAATTCATTCTCTCTACTTCAGTGGGTTGACCCCATACCCTGTAGTTGGCCCCAAGGCATTTAACCAAAGAATAAAAATGGCCATTGCCAGTGTTTGCAACCTGCTGCAGACTTTAATTTCGTCAGGAAAAGGGCTGTATCTGGCATTGTGCTTGTAGAGTATCTGCTGGAGTGCAGTCTCCAGCACAACTGAATCTCTGCGTGCCGCGCCAATGCAAACAGGGAAAGTGTGACAGCGATACTGCCACATCTGCATCTTGTGTCTTTATCTTCCCAGTCCATAAACAGCACCTCTGGTGCCATGAGGCAGGAGAGCTAACAGCTTGCTGGAGCACAGCTCAGGCTGCCTGGCAGATTTTGCTTCCCTGGTGCTCCCACTTCTGGTGTCACTTCACAATCACTTCTACTTCCAACCTCCACTTTTACAGCTCAGTTTCAAGATACCACTTGCATGTGCTGCTGTCCCATCTGAGAGGCTCTCAGGTCATGGCTGGAGCTGTCAGGACTGTGCAGAGCTCCTCCCTGCCGCCTGATGCTGGGATCTTGCATTCCCTGTCGTCCTTGGAGCCCTGGGCTGTCAGCAGCAACGCCTGTCTGTCCGTCCTCGCAGCTGGTGCCAGTGCAGAGGAGAGGAGCCTTTGGTGAGCCAAGACACTGCCCTTGGCTGGTCCTCCCTGGGGAGCGGGGAGATGGCCAGTGGTGAAAGCAACCAGCCACAGACGTTCTCAGCAAGTCTTGGGCTCTCCTTCCTCGCCCCCTGGGCACGCTGTGTCTCCTGAACATTTGTTCCTTGTCGCTGGAGGGGAAGAGCACAGTGTGTATCAAAGCCAACAGTGCTCCGGCAGTGAAAATGCGAGGAGAGATGCTAAACAGCTCGGGAAAGGATTGCAAGCCCCAGAGTGATGAAATGGAGAACCGCAGCAGCGTGGCTGCAGAGGATCTGGGCCAATTATTTATCTTCCTCTGGTCACTGTCACCCCTAAAGAAGCCAGCTGCAGGCCTGTCCGTGCCCCCAGCGTCACCGTGCTGCTGGTGCGATCCCGAGTCTGCGGCAGGCTCTGCATTTGCTGGGAGAAATGTCACCGGGAGCTCCATGCCCTGAGGCCCAGTGCAAAGCCTGAGAAGTCAGCACAAGCCCTGCCAGGTGACTGCTTGACATTTTATTTTCTTTTATTGCCCCTTTTTTTTTTTTCTGTTTGGATTGCAAAGGATTCCAGGTGACAGATTTTGCGCAGAGAAGGCAGAGCGTACATCGTGTGTGCCACCACTCTTCGTGTGCCTGATCGCTGGGTCTGGCCCGGCTGTGGGTCAGGCACAGACCCGTGTTCGGAGCCGAGATGCTGTCGTACGGCCAATTACCGGGGGCTGGACGTAGTGGGAAAAGAGAGCAGGGAGTAGCTGCTGCGCGGGGTTAGCTACGCAACACCAGCAGAGCAAGCAATTGCCTAGGGCAGCAAAATAGCAACGCAGCGGCTGACTCATGGTAGATATTTTTGTTTGTACAATGCTTCACTTGACTGGGAGCCTGTGCTGCTGTTAGGATAAAGGATGCAAAAGTAACCAGCACAGGTGAAGGTAATTGCTTTCCCAGGGAGGGAGGGAGGGAAAGGAGGGATGTGCAGGATTTTAAGAAATGAAACCTGGAAGCTGTGAGGGAGAAACACCCTCGGTGTTTTGTACATCCCTTATTTTAAATTTCTTTGAAATTTGCTGCCCATAGGCAACAGCAGAATTGCTCCCCTTGACCTCTCCCTGTCCAGTGAAGTTTCTTCCTAAAGCCTGCACACCTTG
>NW_010100036.1:5274-9702 GCF_000699245.1 Pterocles gutturalis | reverse complement strand
TCGGGCGGCCCCCAGCCCCGCCGGGGGAGATGGGGCTGGACCCAGGGCAGGAGCCTCTGACAGGGCTGCAAACCTTCCTGCGAGGTGGAAGGCTAAGGCAGTGTATTTGCCAGCTGGATGGGGATTTATGACTGCAGCGGCACTTTCCTCCTGCACTCTCCCCTCCCGTGCTCAGGCGGAATTAGTCAAGCCACGCACACCCACTGCCAGGCCCTGCATGGATGAATTCACACATTAGAGAAGGATTTGTCTCCCTCCGCTCCCCCTCCGGCATCCTGCCACCTCCAGCTGCCCCTGTTAGTGTTTACAAAGGAGCCGGCCGTGGTGTCCGGCTCTCTCCAGCCATGTGTTGGACCCCATGAGCTGGCTTGTGGCATTTATTAGCAGGAGCAGAAAAGTGCTTGCCTCATCACGGAGAGCAGCTGGAGACAGAAAGGTTTTCAAAGGCATGTGGCTGACCTCTACCTCAGCTGCCGGGGGCCTGGGTATTGCCGACTCAGTGGAATTTTTTTCTTCTTCTTTCCATCTCTCTCTCCCTCTCTCGTTCCTTTCTGCATTGTCCTGACCTTGTGAGGCCTTGGTCTCCCCCCTATCCATCTCCCAGCTTTCAGTCTCTCCTGTGAACTCATGCTGGGAGATTAATTGCCACTATCGCCCCTAATCCATCACACTTCCCAAAGATTGTTTTGACATCTAGTTAATTTTTGGCTGATGATTTATCAAATTCTTATTACCGTGCTCTGAAGGGGCTCATTTATTGTGTTGATTCATGGTAATGATAAAGGGGAACCTTTTTGAATTTTAACTACATTCCCTCATGTTCTTCCCAGCACAGCTAAAGAGGAAAAAGGGGAAAATATAGTCTGGGACTCTTAATTCAGAGATTAAAAAGGGAGGGGGGAAAAACCAAACCCCTCTATCTTCCATTATTTGTTTGAGAGCCAAAAGTCCTCAAAGAGGTTAATATATATTAAGACATATTTTCAGAGTTCTGGTCTGGACTGTGTTTCAAGAGCATCCCCCCAAGGCTCTTTAAAACATTTATTGCCCTGTAATATTACCTAAATGTCTACTACCATTTTATTCAAATAGAAGTTAATGCTAAGTGATGTCAGTCATGTACCAGTGGAAATGTAAAACATGTCTCTCTGCCAGTCCATATGGCAATTCCAGCTTTTAAAAGTACACAGAGAATTTTCTGCAACCCTTTATGTCATTCCCCCATCTTTGTTCCCACCTATTTTTAATTTGCTGCGCAGTTTTTAATAAGCCCAGATGGCAAAGGAAACGCAGTAAATGGCCATTCTCCCTTTTTCTTTCCAGGCAGCTCGGGGAGCTGGAGCCCTCACACGGAGGTAACGAACCGTAGCGGGGGGGTCTGTGGGTTCGTCCCTGGGTGTGGGGCAGGGAGATGCGCAGCTGCTGCAGCGGGCAGTGAGACAGTGCCAGAGGAGCTGCAGGGATCCTGGAGGGGGGTGTGCTCCTCGGGGGTTCCTGCAGTTTAAGGCTGAGGACAGAGACAGGGAGAGTCACTTGGAAGATGCTCCAAGGACCTCACAAACAGCCCCGTCCATCTGCCCGCACAGCACCTCCTGCACGCCGCGGTTCAGAGGAGGAGGGATGCTCTTGTGCTCAGAGCCCCGCAAGCACGAGCCTTAGCTCCTGGTTCTGGCCTTGCCCTGCTGACCGTGAGTGCTGATGTACGCTCTCTGTGCTTTGTTTTCCTAGTTCTGAACAGGAATAATAATCTTGCCTTTTATCCATCTGTCTTCACCACTAAGCTTGCAAGTTCTTTGGGGCGGAGACTGTCTCTGTGCAGACACTGCCTGACAGCAGCCCTGGGCACCCGTCCAGGGGAACTGGAACAATGAGCGAGAGATAATGGAGGTGGAATCAAAATAGTAGGGAGAAAGCAAACAGTTCCTTTTTATCAATTCAGTTTTCAACTTTAGCAGATCATTTTATTTAACCTTTAGGGACCCTGTAGGATTCATTACCAAAGCACAGAATTCATCACAGCAGAAGCCGTGAGCATCCCGCCAAGGGCTGAAGGAGACGGCTGATCTGTTCTGCGCTGGAGTCGGGCGTAGCTGCGGCCCAAGGCTGTGCTGCACGTGGCAGAGCAGGCGTGCTGGGCTCCGCATGGGTTCTGCCGTCGATGCCCTGAGACAAATCAGTGCAGAGCTCTTGGGTGTGTTGTTTTATCGGTCTGGGTGTTCGCAGTGATGCTCCCCCAGGTTAGGCGCTGGTGTGGCTGCAATAACCTCTGTAAGCAGGCAGGGGCCTCAGACCAGCGCGTTCACAGTCCTCCCGCTCGTCCAGAGAGAAAGCAAAGCCTTGTTGCAGCTCTGCCCGAGGAGTCACATTTTCCTTCCCTCCTCCGTCCTGGAGCGCGCTGAGCCAACGCAGCCCTTTCTCCCGGGCCAGCAGGTGCGCTGGCTTCGTGCTGGCTTCGCCGGGTGGCGGTGCGCGGTGCCGGGTGGCTGTGCTGCGTCTGCAGCGTTTGCAGTGCGGGGTGCTGCGCTTTGCGGCTGGGGTCGATTGCTGCACTTAAATCTGATCCACTTTAAAAACTCGTGGTGGGGCTCTGGTTTAATTTGTTTCAGTTTCTTTAGGGCTGCTGCCTTTTATTAATTTTCATCCCACTCGCGTATTTTACTCTTATTTTACACCTGGGATTTTCCGGGCGTTGCTCAGTTTCCCCTGGCTCTGCCTGGAAGAGGGGCTTGGTGGCCGAGTTCAGACGGAGGGAGGAGCAGACGGAGGCAGAGGTGCTGAGCCCCAGCAAGGCCAGGACTTGCACCACAGGAGCCTTACTCTCAGTAGCACTGGTGTAAATCAGAGTAACCCCGTCCAAAAAGGAGCAGAATCCCAACAGGTGCAGATCAGAATCCGTCCTGTAACGACCACGGCAGTGCTGGAGTGAGCCTGCAGCAGGTAGAAGCTCATGAGAGATTGTTCATTTACATCACGCCCTCTCCTTATCTTTTATTTTTCTTATTCTCTCTTCTTCTCCTCCCCTCTCTCCCCCTTCTTCCCTCCCCCTCGCACTCTGCGCCTCTCATTTTCCATCCCTGTAAATGAGGTCACCCTGAGTGAATGAAGGACGCAGGGAGCGGGAGAGGTCACGCATTAGCACTGCTATAACTGCGCTGCTGCTGAAACCGGGCAGGTCATCCATCACGCCTTCCACTACTCCATTAGGCCCCGCATGAAATATGCCCTGCTCTGAATCTCACGGCCATACATCTCCCCGTCTAGACACCTTCCTGTTGTGTGAAGATCAATGCCGCGCGGTCATGCATCATGTGTCATCCAGTAGCCCTCACTCTAATAATCGTGTCTATTCTCTAGTCTGCAGTATAAATTATGGGGACTGGGAAGGTACTATATTATTCAGCAACCTTGGTCACTAATGGATTATTGGTTTATTGGCTGATAATGTGAGCTGCTTTTTTGGCTGGATCCTACCTTTATTTATTTATCTTTTTTCATGATGATTATTCTGGGTGATGACTGATTTGGATTCTCATCCAGAGGCTTTCACCCTTGCACAGTAATTACAATATAAAGCCCTTTGATCATGGGCCTGTTGCCCTGGCTCTCACTTAATAGAGTGATTTTGCTAAATATATTTTGCTGAAATAAAAGTCAAATATCTGTCTCTCGCCACCAGCTCGGTCTCCCTTTCCCATCTTGTTTTAGCTACTGAGCCCTTTTCCTGGGATGGGGCCTCAAGCAAGAGCCTAGGAGGAAAGACCCCGGGATGGCTGTGGGTGATAGCTGCAGGAAGCTGATTCCTGGAAGACAGCTGGTGCAGCGAGCCTTCTCTGCCAGGCTCAGACACATCCCCTTTGGGGAGTGAAAGCAATCCTGCTGAGGGTCCCACGGGCTCAGCGTCCCGCCCGTGGCAGCAGCCGGGGGCTCGGGGCACTCATAACACCCGCAGCGTGCTGGCAGCGCAGGGTCGAGGTGGGTTTCCAGCTGTGCTGCACCTGCCCGTACCCCGTATCACAGCCCATTGCCGACGAGACGCTCGGATGGCGGAGGAGGAGGAGAGCCCCTGGTAAAAGGCAGACGGGGAATGGCCAGTGAGACCCGGGGCTGGGCAGGGAGCGCGGGCTGGGACCCGCTGGCAGCCGGCAGTGGCACCGGCAGCTTTAATTGCTGTGAAGAGTGCTGCGAGCTGCTGCGCCGCGGCTTCCTCACGTGTCAGCTGCTAATTTGTTGCTGTTTGTTTGTACATGACAGTAATGTGTTTACCTCATTAGGGGATGTCAAAGTTCCCCAAATCTGTAGCTGGGAGATTACGGATTTCCTTTGCTGACACGCGGAGGAAGCAGCAGAGGAAGGAGCGGGTTTTTGGCAGAGGGACTGAAGGCAAGCGCAGGGGAAGGATGCGTTAACCCTTGGAGCGCTCGGTCCATC
>NW_010100036.1:4892-5188 GCF_000699245.1 Pterocles gutturalis | reverse complement strand
GAAACCACAGCAAGGGCCATGATGTATAAAACCTTTAAAGCAAGGACACGAGAAGGAATGGGCATGTAAAGAGAGGGGATTAGAAAACAGCCACTATGCATCACACCGGGGTTCGAACCACAGCCAGGCCCGCATGCGGCTGCTCATTGAGCGGTGTCTTCCCGTTAATTATGATTAAACTGCTCTACAGTTGGTTATTCCTTCATTTCTAAAATGCTCCTACTTTCCAGCCAGTTCAGTCTTGGCTGTAGTTATCCTGCCGGTAGAGGAGTCCCTCCAGAGGCTTTTCTCCTCCC
>NW_010100036.1:4495-4872 GCF_000699245.1 Pterocles gutturalis | reverse complement strand
TGGCGCACGCCCCTGCGGCGGCAGGGAGGGACCCCCGGGCTCGGCCGCATCCAGCCGCTGCTGCGGGGGCTCTGGTGCTGAGACCAGCCCGGGCGCTGGGTCGTGGGGACCTCGGCCTTCCCCTGTTCGATGGCATTCGTACCTGTCTCAGGTACAGGATCACTCTGAGAGTTAATTAGTTAAATTTCTGCAGATTGCTCTGAACATCCTCGAGGCTACTGCTGCCTGTTTCCTGCCGACACATCACATCTGCCACCTTCCCTGTGAGTGAGTTCCTAGGGTGCTGTCCAAACTGACAACGCCTCCTGCCAGGGCAGAAGGAAGGTGTTGGGAAATCAAAGGAGCAAGAAGAGAAAAGCAATGGTCATGTCCCCCTC
>NW_010100036.1:0-4446 GCF_000699245.1 Pterocles gutturalis | reverse complement strand
CCCCCCTCCGTGTCCGTCAGGCTGTCCCCCTTCCCGCGGGAGGAGGCTGGAGGGAGGGAGGGAGGGAGCCCGAGGGACGGGAGAAGGGTCTGTGTGAGCTGGGCTGCGGTCACTTGCAGCACATGCTGGGAATCCCTCCGCAGCTGGTATCTCTGACAGCCAGAAGGAGTATCTCAGGGAAGATCTCGGCAATCAGTTTGACGGGGGCAGCTGGTTCCGCTTCCTATGAGACATAACTCCGGCACCACGTTTGACTCTGCTGATCAGATAGGAGCTGCATTACAAGGCAATATTGTGGTTTCCCTTAATGTCCTGCCAAACTGCATTTATCTTCTCATTCCTTCCCTACCCTCCCTGCGACGCCCTGCTCAGGTCACAGCGTGGAGAGAAAGCCTTCCTTGTGAGGAGGAGGATGGAGCCCTAATGCAGGATCGGGGCTGATGAGCATGTTCCACATTAGTCAGGAATGAGGCAGAATAACTTAATTAGAGGTACGGGGACTGGCTCACTGTGCAGAGGGCTTGACCTACAAGGGGGTGTGTCAGAACACAAGAAGGCTGAAGCAGTGGCTGTAAAATCCTGGAAGGCTTCTGACCACTATTTCCAAAAACATAATGTGGCTAAAAAAAAAGTAGTCGTTTAAATCTAGGTACGGGGACTGGCTCACTGTGCAGAGGGCTTGACCTACAAGGGGGTGTGTCAGAACACAAGAAGGCTGAAGCAGTGGCTGTAAAATCCTGGAAGGCTTCTGACCACTATTTCCAAAAACATTAAAAATGTGGCTAAAAAAAAAGTAGTCATTTAAATCTGTAGTGAGGAGCAGAGCAGCGCGACTGAGTTGGCCGAGTGCTGTGTCTGAGTGTTGGAACAGCAATTTTGCTCCAGCCCTGCTGACAGTGGGCTCTCCAGCAGCTCACCACCGGGGAGTTGGGGTGGCTGAGTGGTGCAGGACGGAGCAGAAAACTGTTGGGCTCAGCCGTGCTGGTGAAATGTGGAACGAGGGCTTCCATCAGCTCATGGAACAGAGGAGTGGTTGTGCCCGGGCCTCAGGAGAGGCTCTGCAAGGAGCAGCCCTGTGCAGGCAAAGGAGGTGACAGGAGTAGCCGGGTCTGTCCTTTTAAAATCAGCGAGGAATTGCGGCAATTTGTTCATGTGCCTAAGTACTGCTACAAAGGTCTGCTCACAGTCATCCTGAATCATCTCAATGTAGAAGAGAGACTAAGTAAACAGCAACAGCCACATCAGACCCAGAGCAGCACCAGCCAGAAAATTCCAAGTGCCATCAAGCATATGGCTAGCGAGGGCACTCTGTCATCTCTGCCTAGCAGGACTGAAACGCTGTGCCGTCAGCTTCCATCTGCATCTCTGTCGATGGAGGAAGGCTTCCATCACACAACCTCTGCAGGTACCAGGGCAAAGGAGGTACCCATTTGCTCTGGAAATCGGTAAAAACGCTGGGCTGTGATTTTGATCAAGCTACAATTGGTAACAGCGGGTTTGTAATGCACTTGCAGCCAGAAGGCGTTGTGACCATAGGGAGGTCGACTCGGCTCTGAAGGATTGCATACAAGCTTATGCTGATTTTAATTATACATCAAATCAGGTACAAACACACCCGTGCGTCTGGATAGGCAGAGGCGCAGACACGCGCAGTCAGCACCAGCCCTGGGTACCTTTGTATGGCCGCAGTAATCTTTGCGGGCGTATTCGTGGGTCTGCACCGTACCACTGCAGGTGTGCATGGAGAGGAGAGGAAAAACAGCTGAGAAAGGAAATGTATTGTCACCTCCTGGCTTTCTCCTGTCTGCTGCTCCAGAGATCTCTTTCTCTCGAAATTACTTCTTGCCACAGTGACATAGGGCTCGCAGGGCTTGTTGGGATCCTCTATCCATCTTCAGGAGGCCACGGTCAGGGAGGAAAGAAGGGGCGAACCCCAGAATTCCGGAGCATATTTCTCTGTTCACTTGATCCATAGCCCAGGCCCTCCACTTGCAGAAATTCTCAGCCATCACATTTGTACTGCTCTGGCCGATAACGAAGATAATTGTTTCATCCACTTTGTCAAGCTGAAATGAAAAGAGGGCAAAGCAAAATGATGCCATCATAAATCATCAGGCTGAGACAGCAAAAAAAGGACAAGATAGTGACTTCATTAAGGGTTATGTATTGTGTCATTAAGTTGGCAGGGGTCACCTTTCATGTCACACAGCAACCCCATGATGCATTGCTGGCTCCTCTTTCCAATAAAATTAAACGTAGATGTAAAACTGATTAGGCTGTGTTTGCTTCAGCCCAAGGCTAGGGAGCTGCGCAGGGAATAATTGATACAAGATCACGACTGATTTGTAATGGCAGCGATTTCTCTTCCTGGTCATTTCTTTGCTGACCTTGCCCATTAAAATAAGTCCAGCTGCCTTGAAAAGAGAGACGCTCCTTCCACCCTTCCTCCCCCTGCCTGGAATTCATTTCCTCACTCGCTTTCCGTGGGATTTCTCATGCAGCGTTACTGCAGGCTGGCGACCATGCTGCCTCTGGCTTGGTGTGAGAGCGGGTGTCACTGGTGACACCGTCCTCGCGTGTCGGTGACGTCCCCTGCTCCTGGGTTTGCTCTCCTGGCTGGCGGGGGGTCACTGCCTCCCTCTCAGCCCCTGCTCCCCGTCCTGTGTCCTGCGGTGGGGTGGGGGATGCTCTCCTGGGACCTTGGTTGCAGAGGTTGCCCAGTGCACAGGTCTGCAGGGCTTTGGGGGTGACTGGTCACAGAGACCAGTGCTGGCTCCGGCACGCAGCTGCTTGCTCCTTGGCTGCCCTTTATTTCTCCTTTCCTTCTCCTGCAGCGTCTATCTAATAAGAAGGGGCCCTCGGCGGTGCTCTGCGCCGCAGGGGCCTCCCTGGTGCACCGTATATTCCTGTGCCCGTGTAACCTCAGCAGATTTACACTCCTGCTGTTTACAGCACTTTCCCAGGTAAGGGTGGAGAATACGAGAGCAGGCCAGTGAGGAAGGCGGAGGCAGTCGCTGGGATTTTAACTTCTGCTTGCGCTTTCCTTCGAGGAGTTTGAAAGAGGAAAAATACGATGCTCGCCCAACACAGCGCCAGACCTAGGAAAGCGTTCCATGTGGGTGGCTTTCAGAGGGATTATTTATCCACTTAGAGCTAAATATGTGTTTACATGATCTGGTGAAGTGGAACTCTGCCTTGCAACAACTGTGCCTCATTCTTCATGCCTTTTGGGCAAGAATTTTCTTAAGTGGCTTCTGGATTTGGGGGACTTGAGAGAGGCCCTGAAAGGGCCCGAGTTTCTGAGCACAGCCACTCAACTTTGCTGGAAAACTGAGTAGCTGCTGAGATGCCTCAAGGTGGGTGATGAAGAGAGTGGATTCCTCTCTCTGGTCAGAAAGCACTCCTGGAAATCCCAGCCCTGGGCCAGGATAAATCTCAGCCCGTGAGGCTGCGTCCTCCGCTGCGGGATGCTGCAGCCGCTCCGTGCAGCGCTGCGTGGGGTGACGCCGGGTGGTTCTGACCCACGGCACGGATAGCGTGTGAGCCCGAGGTGAGCCCAGGCAGGGTTGCAAAGCTCGCAGGCAGTTGGAACTGAGCTCGCAGTAACGGCACTGGAAGGAAGCAGAGTAAATAATGAACATTGGATCCCCTTTGCAATGGAAAACTATTAGAGAGACAGAACCAGTAAAACAAACACAATTCCATGTGTCAATCCGAGATGTATGGACTGAAAATACATATAGGGAGAGAGCGAGTGTGCACGAGAGAGAAAGCCTTATAAATGGCGAAGGGAAAAGCACTCATTTCCCATGCAATAACTAATATGATGTGGAACAAAGGAGCTGAGACCGTGCCATAAACAACTGATGAAAATACAAACATTTTCCGGGGCGCAGATGGCTGATGCTTTGATTTTATTTTTCTTTTCTATATGTTTGACAGCTAAGTTCAGTCATTTGTGAACAACGTGGCCATAAAAATGAGTAATAATGATTGGAGGTATCTTACTTTTGTTTTAATGGGCTCTAGAGTGATTCTGAGGAGCTGCTCCAACCCTTTGGAGGGAGAGGGGGTAAGATGCTATGGCCGGATCCTCAGTCGTTCACCAGCCTCCTAGCAGCAGAATTACGCCGGCTGACACCAGCTGTGGGTTGGGCCTGCAGCTTTCTGCAGTACTGGCTCCAAACTCTAAATTAGTGCTGTCCTCAGCTGCACTGTTTCAAATTTGATTGCAAAACCCTGTTGCTGACACAGACAGCTTTCAGCGTAACATTACCCAGGACAGGCGGAGGGGTGGGTTTGCAGAGATTTTATCGGCTTTTCAACTTTTTTCCCTCATTAATTATTTCAGCTATGTCAAACTTAAGCAGAGGATTTTTTCAGCAACCAGAAAAAGTTAGGCACTCCTTGCCAACCTTAATTATTTGTATAAAACTCTTACTGAGA
>NW_010100035.1:0-1838 GCF_000699245.1 Pterocles gutturalis | reverse complement strand
TGTTGCCCCCCCCAGCCAGCCCTGCCACCAGCCCAGAGGTGGGTGACGAAAGGTCCACCAAAGGATGGGGCTATGAAGGGGGGTGCTGCGGGTGCTTGTGGACCACCGGGGTTGGGCCACTGGTTGTCCCTATGTGTGTCCCCTCCAAGAAAAAGGCTGAGACACTGTCAAAGATGGAGAGGCGTGCAGAGAGGGGGGAGGAAGGACTCTAATGGCAGTGGGGAGATGTGGAGAGAGGAGCTGGATGGGGAAACGGGTGGGAGAACGGGGAGGGGGTAGAGGAAAGCATCCTGGGGAAGGGAAACATGACAGAAAGCAAGATGAAGATGGAAGGATTGTCAGAACAAGACAAAAAAAAAAAAAAAGGAAGAGGAAAGAAAGTAGAAAAAAATACAATAAATAGAAAAAATGTGCACAGATGTGCTTCTCTCCTTCACCTCCTAATCTCAAATTTCCCTCAAGTTTAAAAATGACCTTCCCGAGAGCTGGTGGCTCCTGTTGCAGACCCCAGACTGGCTCACCCCGACTGTGGGATGGAGAGCTGGGGTCAGCAGACGTCCCCCCTGAAAGATTTTGGCTGCAGAGCAGATCAGCGGCTCCCCCAGCACATCCCTGAGCTCCAGCTTGCTGGGATCAACCCCTCCCACATTAGCTGAAATTTCCCAAAATGCAAAATACCCTCCTGGGAAAAAAAGTGGGGTTTGAAGAGGCTGGAGACACGGGAGCTGCCGGGTCTTTTCCTGGTTTTGGCAGGGAGACGGCAGGATCCCCGGAGCCAGGCGGGAGGGCTGGGATCTCCCCAGCCTCCCCAGGTTTCTCTCTGTATCTTTCACGCACACATGGTTGGGTTGGATCCAATTTGAACCCAAAAACTCCAAATCTCCACAAACCAGGGAGAATTGCAGCAAACCAGAAAGCTTGATTCTCAGCCAGCTGTTTCCCCTCGTGTCAGTCAACTGATAAAGGGAAAAGCCAGGGCTGGCATTAGGAAAAGCATCGAGTAAGCTGCAAAACCAGCAGAAAAAGACTCCATTGCCAGGCTGGTGGTGCGACAGACGCTTAATTTAGTGCAGTTCAGGGATTTTTTTTTTTTTTTTTTTAATGTTAGTGGAAAATCCTGATTCATCAAAACCCCAATTCTTGGAAAGAACAAGTCGGTCCTACCAAAGTCTTTGCTCAATTTAAAAAAACCCCAAACCAATGAAAGTGAATCAGATGAAATTTTGTACCCAACCTCTTCCGAAAGGGAAAATCGTTTGCTGATGCGTGACCATGGATTTAAACTCTTTGCAGCTCAGGAGGTGAAGGATGAGCATGGACTGGGTGCATCCAAACCCTCCTGCCCGCAGGTGCTGAGCACGCACCCCAGCACTCTGTCTGGACAAAGCACCATTTGCCGGGATGCTGAGAACAGGTACGGAAAAAACCCAACAGTGCTTGAAGATGCTGCATAATCCACTCCGCCGAATCCTTGTTTCCATCTCAACCTTCAAGAGATCTTCGTCAAGTTCTGGCTTCAATCAGTGAGCAGGAGCTGGGCTGCCCAGCTCTCCTCCCTCCTGCTCTTCCCCGTGCTCCCCAGGCCCCTGCCAGCCTTCGCACGATTGAATGTCTTACAGCTCTGTCCCTATTTGACAAACAGGTGATTTTGCTAATGAGGAATAAATGAGATTCACAGGATGAGAGAAAGGGAACAGCAGCTGTCGTGAGCGCAGGATGTGCCGGCTTTATTAAAATAATATATGGCCACATGCTTGGTATTAGGGCTCGCAGTTTGAGAACTCCCATCTCATCCCTCCCGGCTCCCCCCCGCCTTGGCTCCCGCCTCTCAGTCCTCA
>NW_010100034.1:22011-47564 GCF_000699245.1 Pterocles gutturalis | reverse complement strand
TATAGATATATACACACACACATATATATGTGCATACATATTATTTTTATATTTATATATATACACATACATATTTATAAAACATTAAAAAGAGCATTGGTGGTTCAAGCATTTATTTCCCCCCCTCCCCCACGGAAAGAAAAAAAACAACAACAAAACAAAAAAAAATTACACATTTAAAATTCAAAATGAGCTAGCAATGGCTTATAGTCCTAGTGTGCAATATGGATATTACAAAAGGCTAGAATCCTCCCTCTTTGTCTTTTTTTTTTCATTTTTGTTTTTTAAAGGTTTTTTTTTTTTGCTACATTGGAAAATTTTTTTGAATTTTTTTTTTCTTTACAAAATTCCTTCCACACAGACTTTAATCCAGTTGAGTTTGTGGCTAGAATGAACAATCTAGTCAATAGTTTTTATTTCAATTTGTTTTTGCTCTTCAGCAGTGAATGGTAGCAGAATCAGGAGGGTCCATCTCAAGGTTTATTTTGTTTGGTTTTTATCTTGTTTTGGACAGAATCGTTCCATTTCCTCTCTCCTCTTTTCCCCTCCTCATACAGTTAGTTGAATCTCCCTCTTTCTCTGGTCATTCTTTTCAGCACATATTTCAATAGCATTGTGTTAACAGTCCTATTGATATGATCGCTTGAAGTGAAAAACCACCTCCTTGAACAGGGATCCTTGCGCTGCTGAGGCCTTTGGTCAGAAAAGCACTTAAGCATGGGCTGGAACCTGCGCCCGCTCCGAAAGCACCTGCTTAAGGGTTTTGCTGAATTAAAGCCTTAACGTGGCAGAGTAAAAAAGATGGGTTTGACTTTCTTGACTTTTTGTTGTTGTTGTTGCAAATAGAGACGTAGTAAGAGATTTACAGAAAGAAGACTTGGAGAAGGTGGAGACGTGCGCTGGGGTAGGGCCGTCTGGAAGGGCAGGGTGGCCGCTGCGGACCTCCGGCGGGGGCAGGCCCTGCTCGGGCCGGCGGGGGCAGGCCCTGCTCGGCCGCCGCGTTTGGCAGTGGCCTCTTGGGAAAGAATCTCAATCCCTGTGCCAGCTCCCGGAGAAGAGGTGATAGAAGTTTGGGAGAAAGGCTGAGATGTTAGGGAGAAGTAGGGTGCCTGGGGGGAGAAAATGGTGTGCATAGATAAACACAGACCGTCTGGCACGCTTACCGCGCAGAAGGACGTGTGAAGCAGGGCCCCGGTCCAGCACGGATCCTGCTGTGGTTGCACCGGCCACACCTGCCTACAGCTGCCTCTGGGATGATGTGTTAGTCCAGCGCCGGCCAACGCGGGCCAGCGTGAGCAGAGCTCCTGGTAATCTTTCACCCCTTTTCTCCACACAGTGAGTCAGTCAGTGGAGTCTGGTGCGATAGGAGAGGGGAGAGGTAAAACGTGCCGTCCCGGTGCAGGTTCCTACCAGCAGGGAAACAGCCTGTCCATCCTGAAGGGACACAAGTGGCCCAGGTGAGCCCCGGGCCCTGCCACCGAAACCAGGCTCCCCCCTCGCCTTCGGCGTTAACCGTGCTCGCGGGCAGGTTCTGTGAAACCTCGCAGGGTGTGGGACTGAAGGCAGTAGACGTGATCCTGCTCCCACAGAAGTCACTGATACCCAGCATGCTGATTTCAGTGGTACAAAATAAACACATCTGGTTTGCAAGATGTGGCTTGTGTTACATCCAAGGATTGCTCTTGGAGCCCATCACCATACTAGCTAAGTAGTTGAATATGGGAAAAATGTACAAGTGTAGAACCTGCAGCAAATGCCGTTAAAGTAAAATCTTTTTGCCCCATCCCATTTCTAGACATTCCAGGGCCTCATTCCCTCACTCTGCCCCAGGAACGTGAGCTTCATTATATTCAAGAATTGGATTGTGCTAGAAAACACACAGTTGAGGGCAGGGGAATATACCCAACAAAACAAAAACAAACAAAAATTTTAAAACCCTATAAAAATAAAAGCCACACAAATAGCTGATAGAGAAAAAAGAACTCCAAAGAATTAAATAAACTACAAACTAGTAATAACAATATTTCATTTGTTTTGTTTTCATTTGTTTCATCTCTACAAAATTCAAGTTAGAATTCGGAATCGTGCAGCTCCGGTCAGTGCTAGGAGTGTGAAGTCAGCCTCAAACCACAGCGTTAAGGCCCCCCCCTCCCCTGCCACCCCCTACAAACAAACACTACATTGAAGGAAAGAAAAAAAAAAAAAAAAGAAAAAAGAAAAAAAAATTGCACACAATTAACCATATCTAAGGGCTATCCAGAAGGCAGATGACCCCCCTCCTCCCCGGCATTGGTGGTTTCTCTTTTGTTCTATATATAGTAATAACCTTTACAGGAAAAATACTGTACAACTTTTTTGTTTTGCCTTTCCTTTTGAAACATTATCTGAACATTCTGTCCCCAAATTTACACAGCTGAGCTGCTTGTTTATAAATCAGACCTGATCTGCACCAGTTCCTTAGGGAAATAATTAAAAAAAATATTAAAAAAAGCAACCTAAACTTCTTGAGGCCTTTACCTGTTCAGGGTGAAAACAAATGATGGGGATTCCTTGGAGCTGAAGTGCTCATGGAGTTTGGGGGGGTGGGGGGGGTGCCTGCATGATGTTAGAAAAAATAATTAGGTTTTTTTTTTTTTTTTAAATAGGGACAAACTTAAGACACAAGGAACTTTTGCTAGGCTGGTATACTTACAAACTGGCACTGAAATAACTATTATCAGAATTCATTCATACGGCTAGTCCTTCTGGAGCCCAGGTGTATGTAGACAAGCCCTCTCTCAGACTCGGGTGGGGATTTGGGGGGGAAACAGCTGCTGTCTCACCTGTCAGAGCCCCGGACAGTATTCTGTAGTGTGTGTGTTCCCAGACCGGGCTAGGAAAAAAGAGCAGGGAAGAGCTTGTAGCCAGGGAAAAGCCCAAGCTTCTGGAGGTGGCAGGTTTCAACACAGCACAGTTGCATTTGGTTATGCAGTGCTCAGTCTGTTGGCCCTACGTGTCAAAAATTATCAGCATGGACCCAGAAAGGCATTAATTCTTGGCTGGACCAGACCTCGGCCTCAGCTAGCATCTCCCCCAGCTCTGAGTTCTCTGTGCTGCGTAGGCTGCAGCAGCCTCGTGTTGTGTAGCTGCAAAAACCACACCTGGGCCAACAGCTACACAGGTGCTGCACAACAGTGTTGTCCCCCCTGTCCGCCCCGGTGCTGAGCAAGAGACCCCCAGTCTGAGCAGGGTCCTCGGTGTTTGCTGCCTTCCCCTCCTCTTCAGTGGTGCCTTCACCCTCTCCCAGAAGTCACCAGAGATCCATATCAGTCCATGCAGAAAGACAGACTTGCCCATCCCCAGGGAAAGGCTGGGGATGAGGGTTTGGGGACATACCTGTCATCGTACAAGTGCTTGGGTCAGAGAGCAAGGAGTATTTTCAAGGCTGCTTTAACGGCTAGGCCGCTCTTCTGCGAGCACGGTGCTCCTTGTGCGGCACCGTGGGACAGAGTGTCAGCTCACAACCTCCTGAGATGGGGATACTGAAGCACCACAAAAACCTCACCCTCAACAGAGAGGAAGCACCTGGGGGTTGGGATGAGATGGAGCTGGATGGGAGATTAACCCCAGTCCTCCAGAGTGACAGACCCCTTGACTGCCCGCTGTGTTCTTCCCCCGTTACTTCAGCTAAATCCCTACAGGCAGAACAGCAGGGATGAGGAGAGGTGTCCTACAGAGAAAGTGTAGACTGAGAAAGTTTTACAATATAAATAGCATTCAAAATTATTATCATTAATAGTAAAAAGGATCTGGAAGAACAGAGGAGCGTCCCATTCCCACCCCTGTTCATTCATTAATGCGTCCTCATTTATGTGACAATAAATACCCGCTCCCCCCCTTGCTGTCTGATGCCATTCATTTAATGCTGGAGAAAGAAGAGGGGAGGGGTGGAGAGAGAGAGAGAGAGTGCGCACCCCTCACCCCTCCTTCCCACTGGCGAAAGCTGAGCTAGTTGTCTTGCTGACACCAATTCCTTGAATTTTATATATGTGTGTGTGTGTACATTATACAGAGAGACACACACACACAAATATATATTTCTAAAATTCATTACCTGTTGTTCCCACCCACCCCCCTCCAAGAAGTGGAGATTATTATTAATATCATACAACTGAAAACATGGAAAAATAAAACCCAGAAAGAAAAATGGGGGGATAGAGCCCCGCCCATAACAAAGGGTCCCCAGATGGGCACAGGCCCCACGCACCATGCAGGGAGCGAGGAAAAGCAGCTGGTACCCTCAAGGTTCATGTCTGTATAAAAGGGTAGTTTTGCTGCATCCTGCCCCCATGTTCTGTGATCTGCAGAATGAAGTGATGCAGCACCAGTCCTGCTGCAAACCCGTCTCTCTAATGGGGCCTGTGGAGGAGCGTGGGTTTCCTTCCTCTCTCTCTCTCGCGTGTGTGGCACGGAGTTTGTTTTTCACTTGCCATCC
This sequence comes from Pterocles gutturalis, assembly GCF_000699245.1. Lineage (NCBI taxonomy): Eukaryota > Metazoa > Chordata > Aves > Pterocliformes > Pteroclidae > Pterocles > Pterocles gutturalis. Next base: position 43,090 of record NW_010100034.1, on the reverse strand, counting down.
CAATCCTTGTTCTTGCCTCATATGGGGTCCTCTTAGTAATTCTGTGTGAGAGCAAAACCAAACCACTGCCGCTGTTGTCTCTAAGATTAAGGAGAAGCTGCTGGAGCAACAGTCGAGGCTGGGGCAGCAGCGGGAGCTGGAGTGGGAGCTGGGGCTGGAGTAAGGGCTGGGTCACCCTGGGGCCTGGAAGCATCGCCATGGTCTGTGGAAGAAGCAGCCTCCTCTGGTTCTCCATCTTCTTTAGTGGCCAGGCCCTCAGGGTCGGGCAGCGATTCTTCAGAATCTGTGTTCAGGTCTTCCTCTTCATCATCCTCCTCATCGTCGTCATCATCATCCTCCTCTTCATCATCCTCCTCTTCTTCATTCATCTCCTCCTCATCGTCCTCTTCATCCTCTTGGGAAGAGTCATCCTCATCCTCCACATCACCGGAGCCAGGCGCCACCGTGCCCCTCTCCTGAGCTGCGGTGCCGGCTCTGCTCGGTGACGGACCTTCGGTGACTTCTGATTGCTTCTTGCTGAGGTCCAGGGAGTCATTGAGGCCCACGCCGGCCGCGTTCTGCAGGAAGAAGAGGGAGCTGTTGTTGTCAGTGCCGAGGTTGAGGGAACTGTCCAGGTTGATGGAAGAGTTCTGGATGTCGTACTCGAGAGTGGAGTGGGCGAGGCCCTCGGGGCCAGGAGAGATGGCAGGAAGCTCCCCTCGCTCCTGCTTCTCATGTTTGCGCTTGTGCGAGTCCATCTGTGACATGCCCACCACGGTGTGTTTGCAGCCAGGGTAGGTGCAGTGGAAGTGGGAGCACTTGAGTTTGTACTTGCAGTCGGGCACCTCGCAGTCCACGCTGGAGCTGAACTGGCAGAAGCCGGCAGCGCTGATGACGTCCTGCTTGCCGTGGTGCTTACGGTGGGCTGTCACCTTCGTGCTGTCGGTGCAGCGGAAGCCACAGCGCAGACAGTGGAAGTGTGTGCTATTGCCAGAGAACTGACAGTCTGGGAAGTTGCAACTCAGCGAAGACTTGAAGCGTTTGAAATCGTCCAATACCAGGTTGTCAACGCGATCGTGATGCTGGGCGTGCTTGTACATGTGGGTACGGCCACAGAACTTGTAGCCACAGTTCTCCCGCGTGCAGTGGTAGTGGGTAACCTTGAGAGAGAACTGGCAGCTGGAGTCCTTGCAGTCCTCGTAGAGGTCATAGCGCCGAAATCCCTCCAGCATCATCCCTTCGTCCAGCATCTTGCGCGAGGATGCGGTCTTGCGGCGCTTGCCAAACGGGGACATATCCTCAATAATCCAGAAACGCTTTTTGGCCCCCGAGGCAGTTGGCATAGTGATGGTATTCCCTGAGGAGAAAAAGCGAAGAGTGGTGTTGCTGACAGCCAGGTCTCTCTTCATCTCCCAACCATCCCAGCAAGCTCTGTATGTGCCAAGACACAATGCTGCAGCTGTTTCCACCCAGAAGCTCATCCCTCAACTCTAAGTAAGCCTGACCTCTGGGCTTGTGGGCTGGCTGATGCCTGCTGGACATGGCTTCCTTCAAATTTCAATCGCCTCTAATTGCTGCTCTTGTATACTGATGTTGTCCAAATGCTAACTGTTGCTTCTCTGTTTTGCTACTCTCCTGCTGCCTAGTTAATCTTTAGTTCTCCTTTCCTCAAATCAATTCAGTACAGAGGAGTTGGCTTGTTCCAGTCCAAGGACTGCGGCGTTTTACAGTAGTTCACCGGGGCTGAAGCGGTAAAAGAGTTTAAGTATGCTAAAACCAGGTCTGTGTATAGTGTTTTCCCCTATCCAGGCTCTTGTAATATACTCCGAGTGCCAAGGACAGGCAGGAAGGGAAGGAAGATCCCATGCGTGATTAAAACTGCAAGGGGGGGAATTTATAGAAATAGGATGGACTTTGGCCAGGAGACTGCACCATCCCTCACTGTAATGAGCCTACATATTACGATGAGTGCACTTAGAAAGACAGATGGACAGATGTTCAATGGGGCTAATTCTCATCATCACCAGCCAGTGGACTCTGAGAGAAAATACCAGTTCTACAGCTTTCCCTTGGGTTTCAAAAATCACATGATGCTCCTAGTAAATAAAGAGCCCTCATCTATCTTCCGCTTTCATTCACAGGGAGAACGTAACCGGCTAGTGCTCACGTCCCCTAGGATCAAGCTGACATCAAGGACTCAACCTCATTAGATCTATTAACTTTTTTCTTCTCTGCTTGCTATTTTCCAGAATCAAACCACAATCTCCAGTATCAACATGCAGCACAGACGAGGTTGGAGGCAAGAATTTCTCACCAGGTACAGAATTGTGAGTATAATTGGAAATTATAGCTTGCAACTGAAACATACTTTTTTTTTTTTTTTTTTTTTTTGCCTCTCTTCACGCTGAAACTGCCATCCTCTTAAAAAGAGGCATGATTCATGACATGCAGTGCCTGGGGTGTAAGAATGCAGAGCAGCTTGCATCCTTGTCTAGGAGACTGAAGAAACAGTCGTTGGTTTGACTGTTGGAAATTTTTTTTTCCCTAGGTGCTAAGCAGGTATTTAAAGTGATGAATACTATTTTTCCCATATCTGGCCCTTCAAAGGCCAACCCTTTAAGAGAAGGTGGCGATCACTGAAGGAAGCCTCCAGAAGTTAACCTGGCACCGTGCTGAAGGACACAGGTCAATGGAAATGGCAGCAGCAACCTAATCTCCCCCTCGTTGGCATGCCTGGGCTATAGAGACTGCAGGATGAGCACAGAACAAAAGACTTTTCCACACCCATTCGTTACACGGCACTTTTGCTCAGGCTGCAAATAAGGACACCAGCTTGGGGCATCAATGGGGAGACCATCCTAGTGACATGTAGCTGGTGGAAACTGCACGTTGAGGGTAATTTAACCAGCTACCAGGGAAAGAATAACTTTCTGTCACTGTAGATTTTAAATTAGCAAGCTCTGAGCTATAGAACCTGTGACCAATTTACTCTCTGCTCCCCCTCCAAACATCTGGCATTGTAAAATCTCATTCTCCGCTTCCAGGCGACTAGTGTAAGTGCATTGTTGCCTGGACAAATCGCTGCTATCCTTACTACTTCAAAAAAAATTACAGCCAAACCATCAAGTCTTTTATCATTAGTATGAATGCTCATCTTGTCTGCCTTCAGACAGGAATATGGGATAAACCATCTTAGGGGAAAGACTCTGGATGGCTAATCTAGAAAATTAAGTAGAATTTAAATTTTACGTGGGTTAAGCTCAATGTATCTTCCCAGCTTTTACAACAGTTCAATCAGATGTGCTTAAAACTCTAGTTAAACCAATTTTGTTTTCTCATACAGGCAAAGTTTCAGGGCAAGGGCATGAAAAGGAGATGATAACCTGGTGCACTCTCCTCCTTTAGCCACTAGACAACGCTCAGTCCCTCGCACCCAACTGAAGACGACAAGCCTCAACAGATGTAATCCCAATGGTAAGTGTGTGCCGTAAGCCTGTCTTTTCAACTACTAATAATGGAAACGCTCACAAAACTTATACAAAGGTGAAAAGAAACTTAAAAATCTATAATTAGAGGAAAGCACAGCACAAGGTTAAGATGTTTCAGATTGCATGCAAATTGGTTAAAAAAAAGAAGGAAAAATATAGTTTCTTGTAAATTTTGTTCATTGAAACACACTCCTCTGGACAAGGCAAGGATCCTTCTCCTGCCAAGTCCCATAAGAAAAACCTGTGAACTTCCAAGTGGAGTTGGTCCTCCAGCCATACTCCCAACCATCTACCTTGGATTTGCGCATTACTGAAACTGGCAGGAAGAAAATGACTGGGACATTTGTAGGCTGCCAGAATCCTCTTCAGTGTGAACTTCAAGCACAAATATGCCTTTAATTAACTAGAAAAGAGCTGGGAGTTGGGAAAAGAAGCCAAAACTGAGACACACCCTAAAAAACATTCCCAGCTGGAATGAGAATCCCCAGCTTGAGACATCTCTGATCTTAGTCACACATGGGAAACATGGCAGCTTAAAACTCAAAATCTCGATGTATTTTCTGCAGCTGTTAAGAGCAGATGCAAATAACAGTGAGTGTGAGAAACAGCCTGAGCTGTCTGATAATGTCATTGTAGTGACACTGACCGTACTTCACTCTGTTACTGGTGACGGGGAAAGCAGCCCTGAATTTTATAGCTTCGTATATGAATAGGAAGCAGTGAAGCTTACAAGATCTATAAAAATATGGGAACTGGGTACCTTGTCAGACATTTACCTGCTGAGATGTGTGCAGCGGACTATGGTTTGGGTGGCCTGGAAGATCTAAACAAGAATTCCAAGTCCCATTAATGCTACATGAGCAAAAGTTTTCTTTGTGGCCACCCTGCTGGTATCAAGAGGCTGAAAGTGCATTGTAACTATGGATTTTGTTAGATTTTTCTCATCGTTTGGAATTAGTGGAAATTGCTCTTGGGTATCCACACGTCTCTCAATGATTTGCTGTGGTTTTGGTTCCCCTTCTATCTGTGGTTACTTTGTCAGCAGCCAAAAGGAACAGGCATGGACGGGCTCTTGGGTAAAGGTAAATAAGACACAGAGTGACGTTTGCTTTTTACTGACCCAAAGGTGCAGAGGAAAAAAATGTGGCCAGGGTGAGTGGGGAAGGAGTTGGGCACAGGACACTAAGAGAGAAAGGAAAGAAGTGTTACCTGCTGCATCCTGCACTAAGGGAACGTCACTTTTTACTGGAGTTGGAGTGGCAATGATGGGCGAAAACCCAGCGGTGCTGGCGGCAGGCATGACAATGCCTCTGCTGGATCCAAGAGTGGCACTGAGCAGAGAGTATGAGAGACAAGATGGAGAGAAAAGATAGGGGAGGGTGGGAAGGGGAGACCTAAGCAGGGCTTGTGAGAAAGATGGAGGCAGAGATGGTGGTTGAGGTTGTGGTGCAGTGTGGGTAGCATCATCGGCAGCAGCAGTAGCAGTAGAAGGAACCAGGCAGCCTGGAGAATGTGGAGAGAAAAAAAAAGCAAAAAAAAAAAAAAAAAGGAAAAAGAAACCAAAACAACAAATCCAAAACAAACAAACAAACAAAACAAAACAAGAACTGAAATGAGAACCCAAGAGCAGAAGCAATATGATGAAAATGGAAAATACATTCACAAATGTATGAAACAGAACTGTAACAGAAGAAACAGAAGGTGAGGGACCGACAGCATCAGGAAGAGGAGGGTTGTCTCTGCAGAAGGTAAGGTGGCTTTAGGGGCATGGGCGAAGAGCCACAGGCTTTCTCCCAGAAATTCCTGCTTGTTTGGTCCTTGTTCATCTGTATGGTGCCAGCTTGTACCAACTAATAGCTGTAAGGGTGGCACTTTGGGCGGGTGCAGTTGCTCACTGCCTGATAGCAGCGGGGGCCGTTTCCTAGGAATAGTGTCTGACCCAGGAGAGAGTGCCAGGAACCGCTGTCCCACCAGAACTCGCTGGAGGAGCTTTATGTCATGGGGCAACCACTGTCATGACCCAGCAGTGTTCATACAACGCACGGTTAGATGTGCTATGTGCTGACCTTCATCTAACTCGTGTGGGAAAGAGAAGTAGGGAAATGTGTACGAAATTAAAGCAAACTCAGTGAGGCAGCCTGTCTAGAATGTAACCCTTAACCCTGGGAAAGGAGAGCTAAGAGACCCCTGGATGAGAACAGAATTCATAAAAGATATCATCTGACTACTGAAAGATAACCTGTAATACAGGGCAGTGGGAGATGGCTACACGTTATCGTGGCAAACAGGAAACAAGGGCAGAAACTTACTTCCAAAAAGAGGGGATGGTGGAGGTTTCCTCTGTGCAACACGGCACAAAGGGGAACAAGACTTTTTTGCATGAGGAAGGGAGCTCAGTGAGCTGCTTTTATGTGTTGATTTCTGAAGGTGTGGTAGGTTTTTTTCCCCTGTGTATGTAATATTTTCTATTGGACAGTCTTTCTGTACCTCAGCAGTATAGGAAAGTGCCTGACTTCAGATGCTGCACAAGGAAATACAAAAGGATATTGGGGGAAATGCCAAGTACGGAACAGGCCCGCAACTTTTTTTTTTTTTTAAAATAGGTTATTAAAATAGATCGAACTCCAAGACACAGGATTAAAAACCTCTCTTCAGGGAAGAAAAAAGATAACGCTGTTAGTTCATGGATGCTTGAGGTGCACATTTTGATGGCTCTCTCCTTACAAATGACGGAGGGAGCTAGGTTAGTATGAGGCACTACTGTGAAACTGGTACAGTTTATATTTTAAGGTGCAGTTGTCTTTTGGCCTCTCTTCATGAGTTTATTTCCCAAGAGAGCAGACAACTGATAATCCATTTCACACACACCCCCACAGCCCCCCTTCTCTCTTACCTGCTGATGTACTTTCGTTGCCCACTGGAGTGCTGGAGCAGCTGCGGTCCATGTTGGAAGATTCAGAGGAGATACCTCCAGGGCTACAGCCAGTGTAGTCCATGTACTCCTCCGTTTCAGTGTCCATCATGCTTGGGGGTCCCTGAAAGGAAGCTGGGGTTCCTGATGAGGCTGGGCTGGGTGCCATGCTGCCAACCTGGGGGAGATTTTCATTTCTTGGAGTGTGGCCAATAACCTGCAGCAAGAAAACAGGACGGGGACTTTCACACCAAAAGCAAGATGCCAAGACCAAAACCATCTGTCTGCACGTTTATTTCTCTCTGCCACAGTTCATGAGGGATCACTGGAACATGCTTGTGAGAGGAACCCTCGGCACTGTGGCTAGGAGCGTGGATCCTCCTTCACTGGGAGCTCGGAGCACTAAACTTGGCACGTGTATCCCGGTATGTGGACTGTGATGCGCTCAGAGGCTGGGAGTGTTAATCTTGGCACCAGTATCCCGGTGTGTGGATTCTGATGCATTCAGAAACAGGAGGTGTTAATCTTGGCATTACTACCTTACTGTGTAGGTCCTGCTGCATTCAGAGACTGGAAATACAACTGCCGACAGGACTGTCCTGCTGCCTGCATGCAACACTGCAACAGGGAACACAGGCTGAAACCAGGGAGGTATGCGTGTGCACTGCTCACACGCAGCTCGTCTGGAGCTTACGTACACTTAAATGCAGAAAGGCAGGGGCAGTACAGCAGTCCGGTCAGCTTTGCCACATGCAAATACTAAAATTCTTAGGGCTAGACTGAGCATGTACTAGAAAAGTAGTGAAGACAAATCTATTTGTTAAATCTCTCCTAAGTTTGATTCTTGTACCTAAGCTCTTCGTGTTCAGAACAAAAGCTACCACAACAGTAACACCAGTTCCTTGGCAGCTGTGCACTCATCACATCCAACAGCAGCAGACTTGAGCAATGAACTTACTGACAGTAGTTAATAGCTAACAGGGACCTCTCATTCCCATGTGGTGGAATGAAAGGGGGTTCCCATCCTGCTTCTACAGGTGACCCCTTTTGTTTCATATACCAGAAGATGTCCTTAGGTCAGATCAGTCACGGGCATTTAAACAAAGCTACCTTGTTTCACCTCCCATGTCAACTCAGGACTAAGAAGAACAAGCAGGAGGTTGCAGGGCTGCTGCTGTTCTGAGCAGGAACTCAGTGCTGCAGTTAAAACACTTCAATTTATTCATGAAGCAGACAAACCTCATCTGCCAGTTGCTCTCAGTTATGTGTTAGAAAAGAAGCAACTGCATCGCTCTGCTACTTCCTGAGAGAGGACAAACTCCAAATTAGTAAGGGAAGAGAAATTTCGAGACTGGTATTTCTCCCATCCTAGGTGGAAGCAGTAAATAATTCTTTATGTTCAACAGGAAATGTTTGCTTTAACCAGCATGTTCAATTTTTCCACATCCTAAGCACTTTAATTTTAATAAGCCAATTGGGGTCTATTGAGAGAGCAGGGAGAGAGTGCAAGTTGTAAATATGAGTATTTTAGTGTTATCCTTCTCAATTTTTTTCTCCATAATTCATAAGGAAAAGCTGTTTACACTAAGTAATGCTTTGATGTCTGTGCTTCATCATCTTTCCTCCTTATTGTAGAAGTTCAAGCAGGTAAAGCTAGCTTGGGTGAACTGCTGCATCCCCCAATGCAGACACGCATCCCAAAGAGTTTGGGTGCGAGTGGCTTGGCACTAAAGCAGTTCTGCAGCAAGCAACCGAAGGGACAACGCTCCATGCAGGTCTACAACTTAAACAACCAGTGAAGTCACCTGAGTAGGCACACGATCAAAGTTCTTCCCCAGCATCCTCCTCATGTGCTTCCTGGCGTGGGATGTCATTTGGTGCTTGAGCAGGAAGGAGAACTGGCAGCCCTCTCGAATGCAGTGGAAATGACTGTTCACCTGGTTGTATTTGCAACCTGCAGACACAAAAGCATGGTATGTAGTGGATGAAAGGTACCAAGAGGGAAAGGGACTGTAGGGAAGATGATCTGGAGAAGCAACAAGGAGGTACAGACCTACAGCCAGGCTCAGTTTTACTCATCTATCTGCACCCACTCACCTTCACTTACATATGTATGTATTTTTTCATCTCTCTCTCTCTCCCCCCACCTATACTTCCGTTCTATATTTATACGTGCACAATCATACATATTAAAAAAAAAAAAGTATCATGTGCGTTTGTTCATCAACATTCACAGCTTTTAAAGCAGGCCAGCGCCTTCTGCACCTGCTATATACATACACAACATAAAAAGCTCTGAGATGTGCAGAGGAGACATGCATTTACATGTTGGTACAACCACATCTACCTACACAAACACATCCAGCTCCACCAGCCCAGCGCACTGCCTCTCTCTTCACAGGCAAAGGCAGAGTGCTGGCTAAACGTACAGTATTGCATGGCAATCAACCTATAGGCATATGTACATCCTGGATGCATGTAGCCTATGACTCCCAAAAATAAACATTGCTGACACATGCACAGCCTGAAGATGCCAAACAGCTCCTGAACCACCCAGCCCATCTCCAGCTCGCAGGCAGCGTTTCATGTGCGCGCCAAGTTTATGTTTGTTTAGGTTTGCACGCCCCCACAGCCCCACCCCGCTCGCCCTCCCCATCGCGCCGTGCTGTTCTGTGGGCCGGAGAACAAACAGTGCTGGAGGACTGAAACAGTATCGGCAAAGGGCAGGTGAAGGCTCGCCCGTTGCCAGGGTATCCGTGCAGGCTGCGTGTCATATATCATCGTCCTGCTTTGTCCAGCCCCCGCTATCACCTGAAACACCTGAACCTGAGTAAATAACAGCAACTGCTGAATCTACGGACGTGTAAAAGAGACCCAGGTAAGGACTAGCTGTGGCGTGTTGACACGCGTTACCCTGGTTACCACAAACAAGCGACCATTTGGGTATAAATTCTTGTTGTAGTCAAAGCTGAAAAGTCTGGTTATTGGGGCTGTTGCCCTGCAATGCAAGAGAGCACTTTGTGTGTCACACACAGAGACACAGACATGCACACAGACACTCACAGACACACAAGGATACCTGTGGATACCAACAGATGCTCACGGGCACTCACGGACACTTGTGACCACTTGGGGAAACTGACATGCGTGGACACTCATGAACACTCACAGACACTCAGGGATGCTTGTAGACACTCGGGGACACTCAGGGACACTAACGGACAGTCATGGACACTCAAGGACACTCACAGACATTTATGACACTCGTGGACACTCAGACACTCGCGGACACTAACGGATATGCGGGAACACTCGCGGACACGTGGGGACAACTCACAGACACTTGGGACACTCACAGACACACAGGGACACTTTAAATAGACACTCACAGATAGTTACGGACACTCAGGGACACTGAATGACACTTGGGGACACTCACAGACACTCGTGAATATGTGGGGACACTAACACACTCAGGGACACTCACGGATACTCAGGGATGCCCACGGACACTTGGGGATGCCCATGGATACTCAGGGACACTTGGGGACACTTGCAGACACTCACAGATGCTTGGGGACACTAACAGACACTCTCCAACACTCAGGGACACACAAAACTACATATAAAAATCCTGTCTTACCATTTCTAGCCCTTTAACATGGGTCTGTTTGGGGAGAACATGCTGCAACTGAGGCAGATCAGGAACTGCTTTCTGCTTTGTTCTGTTTCTTGTTTGGTGATTTATGCTCAAATACATCTTAAGCATAACTCACAGGCTCTAACTCACGGACACGGCACAGACCACGTGAGAACTGTGATGGAGGAAAGAGAAGAACACTCACCGAGTCTGCCGCACTCTTCTCGCTTGGTAAAATACTTGAAGCCGTTGGCAGCCCGCCTCTCTGCCTTCTCGTGCTTTTTCACATGCCAGGGCAGCTTGGTTGTGATGTTAGTCACAAAGTAGCAGCCAGGACGAAGACAGTGGTAGTGCCCTCGCATCCTGAATTCACAGTGCTGGAGAGGAGCAAATAGGCAGGTTAGCGTATCTGAACCAAAGCAAGTGCACTCTCACCTGCCTGCTCCTAATGCTGTCCCTCTGAGACACGAGAGAGGCCTGAGCTGACACTCCAGCTCACAGCCACTTCATCATCCACAAGCTGCAAAGCAAACTTGTTCCCTGTCCTGTATTTTGTATTGCTGTCGTGTATCCTGTATTGCACTATTCTATGGTCAAATATTCCAAGCCTAACTTGTGGCTTTCCCTTGTATTCATCACAGATTTTTATTTTATTTCTTCTTGTATCTCTTAGATCATTCCAGCTTCCTTGACTACTTCACCCAAGTCAAAGACACACAAAAGCACTGTGGTTTCAATCTGATGGAAACTAAACATTTTGCTAGACCCCTCCGTGCTTCTGTAGTTAGACCTGGAATTAACCGCTCGGCCTCGCTCCCTGGCGGGCAGGGCAGCCTCTGCTCCTTCCCATTCTTCTTCTGCACACGCGCCCCGGCTAGAACGCCCGCTTTTTCTGGTTCGGACAGAGACACTGCAGCGAGTAGTAAGCAAACTGGTCTCGCACATTCACCAAATTATTGTTGGGGTTGATGTGGTCCAGGCAGTGGGATTCTGCTTTGCCAGAGGTTTTGCACACATACTTGCAGTTCCCAAAGAGACAGTGGAAGTGGAATTTGTTGGCGTACTTGCAGTCCGTTGCCAGGCAGGGATCACTGGAATACAGCCAAAACCCAGTCATCACCTTCACTCATTTCACACATTTGTTTCTTTGCCAAAATTTAATTCAAGGGGAGCCCAGCTGAAGCCTCTGTTCCAAACATGGCCTACAGATTTCCCATAGCCACCTTCCTCTTTAGGAAAACTGATGCTGGCACCGCTACTGCAGTTCCACCAAGCTCGTGTACTTTTTGATTAAGGTTATAAAAATACAGCAATGCACGGTGGGTTCTGTAGTCTCTGTGGGCCACACTCCCAGTTTGGTGTAACTGAAATGCAACTGCTGATGCCAGGGCTTCCCCTGATTAGACAAAATCGACAGTGGCCTGTCTAACCAGCTCAATGGTTTGGTGCCTTACTCCCCCCACCCATTCTCAAAAAATCCTGGTTTTTTTTCCTGGGGTAACTGGAGATATTTTCTAGATGCTATAGAAGTAAATTTTCAGTGCGATAAAGCCCAGAGTACTTTCTAGACAGAAGGTCTCTCAGTGGGTGAATACAGATGTGGTACTACAGCTCTGAGGAGCGGTCAAGAGGGGGCTTTGCAAGGCTGGAGAGGACCCAAGAAGACAAGCAGCATCAACTTACTTCTCCTGGAACTGGAGAAATCCGGGTTTGACCTGAGGCTTGGCGTTCTCCAGGGAAGTCGTTGCCAAGGGTGAAGTTGCCAGGTTAGGCACTGACGCTGGGATCTGAGGCATCTGGGGTATGGTTGACGCCAGCTGCTTCCACGCGAGCAGGGTGGGCGCAGAGGGCACAGCTGCTGGACTTGGAGTGGACACGTCGAGGGCAGGAGCGCTTGCCATGGTGACAGAAGTAGCAGACGGTGATGAAGGGGCCAGCGAAGCCTTATTCTCAGTAGTAGTTGAGAAGGGAGATTCAGAGTTACTTTTCACAGTTCCACCCTCAGTTCGGAAGTGAAAACTGCAAAAAAGGACAGTGTAATTCAGACATAAATTCCTGACCATTGCATATGGGATCAACATGCCTACGAGGGCAGCTTCCCATGGCTGCTGGGAGAAGCCAGTGGTTTGTGGCACTGAACCACAGGGATCCAATGCCAGAGACCACCTGTGATAACACATCTTTCTGTCTTAAAATTTGCAACATCTTCCCTTTAAACCCTTCAGAATCAGTCACGTGGCCAGCTCCTGAAGGGAAGGCTTTATTCATTCTTTACGCGGGCAAATCTTCCATTGCCTTTAAAAGGCACTTGGCACGGTTTTGAACTGCAGATTACGCTCTATAGACATTTGCAACAGGGAAAACTTCCAGTATCCCACCCTTCTTTTGCTAGTCCCCTCACTGTGACAGTGGGAGTGTATCTTCAATTCATTCTTCACCAAAGAGTCATCTAGAGTTCTGAGCATGCTGTACCCCCTCTGTAGCACAGGCCACATTAGCTAGCCTCCAGTTCTGGCTACAAAACTCAGGGCTGTCTGCTGCTTTCCAAAATGATGTGAAATGACAAAGGCTTTACAGTATAGAACGTGGTGAGGTGAGAAGGAGGCTGCTGTTGGGCTGGACAGTTCGACTCCTTCAAGATCCTTGTCCACATGATGTGAACCTCTTAAACAAAACCACATAAACTAAGGGCTAGAGAAAACTTGTCAAAGGAGACTTGCCATGGCCAGGCAAAGAACAATGAAATGCTTTCTAGACTGCAGTGATGGGGAGCTGTCTACTCCCCAAAAAGTCTGTATCCAGTGACAATAGTTGGGTTTACAGGATCCTCTCCCTCCCATATTTTCTTCTTTCTTTCTACGATGTATTTATGTGCTGTGAGAAATATTGGTCTCCTTGAAGACACTGTCTGTCAAGTAGGCTATGGAAAAAACACAAACATCCAATTCTCATCCTCGCCAACACTGTGAGAGACACCTCTTTTTCACGAGAGGACAGTGTTCTGCAAAAATTCGAGCTGAGCACGCTTACACAGGAACCGTGTGGATGCCCCAACTGCTGCCCTCAGCACTGCCCACGTTCCTGCTCTTGCTCAGTTACTCATTAAGGCCTCTCTCGTCCCGCAGCGTGCATGCTGTAGAGTTTCCCGAGACTCGCACTCTCCTACTTACTTGGCGTGTTTGATGGCTCCATCCAGGGTGCTGAAGAGGGCCCCGCACTCCTCCACCACACAATGGAAATGCACCTTATGCAGAAAGTCGCACTGCGCGTCGCAGAAATCCTTGGTACCGAACCTGGCCAAAGCAGACAGAAGGTGAGGAGTGCTGTTGGAAGACACATATTTTGTTTTTCAACTCTACTGCAATTCTGTTTCCTAACATCACTGTCCCTGCTGCACAGACAGCACTGCTGGCGTTATTGCTTGATTACTGCCTGTTACACAGATCTGAACACGCAGAACCAGAACCTAATTCCTCTCCTATGAAACTTGACTGAGAAACTCCCATCCACTGTTAGTGGGAGCAAAACACAGAACTACTCTGAAACAAAAGATGAAAATCATTATTGTTCTTGAGCGCCTATGTACAAAAGCCACGGCTCTGAGGAACGACCAAAGGTTAGTAAATTAAGGGAAATCCAGACCAAGAGGACACTGCTGAAACACTGCAGGTATTTTTTTTTTCTGTTTCAGTTTACTGGGAGTAGCAAAAGGGAAGAAACAACAGTGGTTCAAGGGAATCTAGATCCAGAATCTGCCCGCCACCTGCCTTGAAACAACAGGATATCACAAAGATGGGAGAGATGAAGTACTGCCTGCATGGCAATTACAGCCTAGCATGGATAAATACTGAAAAAGCACAATCCCTGAAGCACAGAAGAAACGATGCTGCAATGCAAACACCAGAGCAAAAGCCATCATCGAAGATACGCCTCTTGTCATCTCGGAGGAGATGGTCCAGAGGGCAAAAACAACTGAGCATGGTTTCACTGCTGATCCACTGCTGAGGTTCCCCAGACTTAGTAAGAGTAGCACAAATCCGTGTGATTTCAGGGAACACCAGAATCACAAGGAATCAAGAAATCAAAAGTAAACTCACTGGCAGGAAGGATGTGAAACCGAACAGGGGAATCCTGCATAATTAAGATGCAACAAACTACAACTGCTCTGATGAGCAGGAAAGCAAGAAACAAACAGCAGCCTGTGTGTGTCCCAGGAGAGACCTCTTAACAATTTGAGGGTAAAGAAAAAAGAAAAAAAACTTGCAGTGGAGGAGGGTCAGTGGATGTACAATACACACAGTCAGTTAAGGCTTGCAGGGAGAAGATGAAGGAAGGTAAAGGTGCGGTAAGAGATAAGAAACCAAGTTACTGCCAGCTGAAGGGGTTGTTTTATCAGGGACAAAAGGTATTGTACTTAGAAAGAAGGTCCAATAAAAATGGGATGTAAAGAGTCAAAAATGGCTGCCTTATAAAATTTGTTTTGGATAGGAAAACTAAAGACAATTAGGGATAAAATGAAGACCTTCTAGAAGAGCAGATAAAAGGACTGGTTGGAAGATGCAACTATGCACAAATTATCCAGTCTGGATGATGTATGTCCTGAAGTGCAACGGAAATTAACTCACAAGCTGATTGCATTTCTATTTGCTCTTTTTTAAGCCATAGAGAAGAGGGACATACTAGGAAATGGGCAAAAAAATTTTGAAAATCTAGGTACTGATTCTTTCAGGGGAAAAAAAAAAAAGACAAGTGATCTTTGGCAATTATGATACCTCTAGTCTTAACTTCTCCTTCCAGTACAGTAATGGAACAAATATTAAGAGGGAGGAGAAAATCATTAAACATCTAGAGGATAAAGGAACCATGAGCAATAAACAGCATCAGGATTATAAAGAATAAATCTTGCCAGACAAATTTAATTGCTTTTTTTGATAGAATTACAAAAGTAGTGGATGAAGGGATGCAATAGATTTGGATTTTAGTAAAGCATTTTGATGCAGTCTTGCATATGCTTAGAATTAATTCAAATTGGCCTGGATGCGAATGCTACCTCATGGATTGAAAACTGGCTGAAGGACCGTAAACAAAGGCTAATGACAAACAGCAACTATTGAGCTGGGAGGAGGAATCTCGTGAATGCTGCAAGGATGGCTTTGGATAGGGCTGAGCTTATTTAACATCTTCATTAGTAATCTAGGAGAAGGAGTAAACAGCGCGTTAATGAAATTCACAGAAGGTACTAAACTGGGAGGAGTTGGCAACACCAGTGCAAGAGGAGAAAAATAACACAGAGAGGCCTTGCAAGAGAAGGGAGAAAGTTTGTACTGGGAAACATACAGCTGAAACACCTGGGGGGTAGGGGGTGTATTTTTATACACGGGGGACTGATGAGAGCAATGTTTAAAGCAATCCAGTGCAGCAGTGGATGGTAAACACGACAGGTATCCATTATGCAGCGTAGATGCAAACAAGGCATCATAACTGTGAGCTGCACGTATGGGGGCAGGAGGCTTGTGATGTCTGGTGTGGTGATACAGGAATGGCAGCCCAGCTCTGCACCCACCCAAGAACAGCAAAAGCTACAAACATGATGAGCAGGCTGAGGGGACTAATTTACAAAGTCAGATTAAAGGACGTAAATAAGCTTGGTTAAATGGTATGCTAAAAGTCTGTGACTATCTGAAGGGGGTGAACTCCAATTGCGGAGAGGAATTATCTGCTGTGTTTCAAAGGGATATAGCCAGGAGAACTGCAACAAAATTACAGAAAGGGAAATTCAGGCAGCATACCATGAAAAAAATCGTGACAGTAAAACATATTAGGTGGTAGAATAATGCTCCCAGAGACAAGAAAATAGCCACGCTGCGTGGCATAATTAAAAGTAGGCTGGACAAAATGCAAATAGACTGCAGGGAAGGATCTCACACTGGCCAGGGGCAGATGGACCAGCAGACTTTCTAGTCTTCTCCACTGAAGTCTGTGATTTAGAAAGTGCCCACAGGCATTTGTAGGCAACTATCTGTGTCAGAACACAAACCCATGTGTGTCTGCCTGGGTGTATCTGTGTGTGCTGTGTCTGTCTGGGCGTGTATGTGCATGTGTCTGTGTGTGGGTGAGTTTTGTATCTGTTCCATTTTCCTTTCAAGCCTCCTTGTCTACAAGAACAGCAGAAACCATCCCAGTTCCCATACCCCTTTTATACTCCTGATTTTGTTTCAGTGGCCTGCTCCTGTGATCAGAGGAAATGCCACAGAAAGCATTCTAAGGCTTCTGTGATCCGTGCATAATGACTAACCACGGTCCAACAGAAGTTTAGGGCTAAGAGCAAGCTGCAGTGGGTCTCCTGGACTCGCAGACTGGGGACATAAAGAGCCCAAGATGAAGTCTAGGCTAACACACTATGTGAAGATCTGTGCTCAGAGTTGGCTCTCAGGATCCCTTTGCAAAATAATTCTATGTAGGGAGATATTTCTTATAGGACATTAACACTGCAGCCAGCCAGGACTGAGGACTAAATGCACTCTGGAAGGTGATCACTGTAGAACAGAATGAGGCTTTTAAATTCAAGAGAACTCTGCTTTCAAGTGTGAACTAATGAGCCAGGCACATTGCAAAGGAGATCATTTTCCCTTTCCTCTATTCCCAGTTCCATGCTCTCCTTACCGGCGCAGGTACATCTTCCATGGCTCGGAGAGCTTCTCCTGGACAAGTGCCTTCACTGCTTTGCCCAAGTACTGCGTTGGCTCTCCAGCCCCCGCCTGGCTGCCCTCTCCTTCTTTTTTTTTTCCAAGGCTGGCACTGGTCTTGGACATCTGGAACAAGAACACAGACACTGCATGAAGCATGGACACTGCCAGTCTGGAAACCCTCAGGATTGTCCCACAGAAAGCTGGGTCTTCAAAGGTTAACAGACAAGACAAGAAGTCAGCACAGGATGCCTCAACTGCATCAGTGAAACTCTTCTGCGTCCTCCACCCCACTATCACAAAGTACTCGGGTGCCCAGCTAACATTCGTGGCTCTTGTGGAAAGCAACGAAGCATCATGTCCATCTTATACTGGGTGAAGGGAGATATACCTTGAGTATGGGAAAGATGTGCAGGCTTAAACATGAATAACCCTGGATAGCTCCTACAAAATGCTGGTCTCAGTACAGAGCTAGTGATAGAACTGGTGAGCTCTAGCTTAGAATCATCTTATCCCAGCCACGTGGATGTGTCCTTCTTTAAAGTGGCTATATCAGGTATGTTGGGGGTCAGAGGGGGGAATCCCATTCAACTGAGGAAAAATTCTGGCTCCACTTAAGTTCTTGGAAAAGTCTTACTAACTTCAATAAAGAAACTATGTCACTTTCTGTGCTAAATGGACATATCCTCCACAAAGCAGGACTGGACAATCAACAGAGAAGGTGGAGAGGTCCAGCTGTATGAGGTGCAGGATAGAAAAAATAAGTTACTCAAGAGTGCTTAGAGAGAAAATTTTATTTTCATAATAAATGCGTGATTTCCCAGACTCTCTCTTGCTTTGTTGTGCTCTCAATGACCTCCAGCAACACCAGTGAAATTCACAGCATGAATAAAATGCAGGATTGGGCCCGATACTTGCATTATAAACTCCACCCACCTGAGGATTGCGAAGCCCTTTATAAATATCAGTTAATTAAGCCTGACAGCCCCCCTAAATAAACCGCAGCACTCCACAGGAACCCTGGCTATCTGGGGCTCTCTTAATGCCCCCTGAAGGTAAAGCCCCTGCTGCTGTGTGGAGACCACAACTCTTCACGGCTGGATCAGAACTTCAGCTTGGCTTTTTCCATTGGTGTTTGCTGGGCATTCAATTTCTGTAAAGGGATCTTCCCAGACAAATGATGAAGGATTCCTCCAGGTACAGAAATTGTGTGCAGCAAAAGGAAGCAGCAAGCATCATGTTCCTGAGTACACCGAGCTCGATTCTGCAATCCCCAGGTTTGGAACAGGCTCCTCACACCAGCAGCCTCTATTCTTTGCTGGTTTATGGCACTGGTTAATCCCATTCCTTCCTTAAAAAAGGAACAAACCTGAAGAACTCGTATTTTGTACCTGTGCTACACTTATTTTGCACAACATAAAGGATCTTATGCAGGACTGCACACAAACAAATGCTTATTTCTAAGCATATGCTTAAATCTCATTCTCCTGGAGATTCTCAAGTGAAGTAGCTATTGAAACAGCATTTCCCTGAGCTGGGGCCTTCTGAATGACTCAGGACCCCAGACAGCGGACTTACGGAATAGATTTACTCACTAGAGAAAGAGTTGCAAGGGACAATACGTGGGAACAAATTAAGAAATTAAGTTTAAAAGGAAACATCAAAACCCCAGTATAACAGAGTCAATGGAGGAGAAAACTGGCATAAGGATAAACACAAAAATTAAACACCACAGAGAAAAAAGTGATGAAATAAGAGAGAAAGGAGGTGAGAGCTACTAGGCAAAGTCACTGTGGCCTCTCTCAAGGGTTATATTGGCCTTGATGCGTGTAACGCCCAGAGCCAAAGGGATGGCAACAGTCCTGCCTGTAGAACCTATCACACAGCAGAAAGTTAAAGCATGGCTCAGAGGCTGCCCTGATCTCTACTGCAGTTGTATACAACAGCAAAATTAATCTTGGTACAGTAGAATTTATCATGTGAAAGGGAAATATATATTTGAAATGATGTATCATTTAAGGAAAAAGTAAGGAAAAAGAAACTACACATTATCTAAAATAAATATTCTAGAACACATTAACGGGGCCTCTGTTGGACACCATTACTCACACCAGAAAGACAGAAATTGATGATTTTGGCTCAAAACTTCGAATTTTTTTCCTCTTCTCTTTCATAAAAAACAAATGATTCTCCTCCCCCTCCCCCAATGAAAGAAAATGTTTCTAAGTAAATAAACAAAATGAGTAACTATAAAAAGAGAGCGAGAGAGAAGTTGCCAGGTTCTGGAAATAAAAATTAAAAAAAAAATCTTTCGGAGCCCTACTCTGTCTAGAAAGGATGAAAAAAAAAAAAAAGGTGTCAGAGGCTGCAATATATTTCTTCAGCCAGTTCATTAAATTAATTCGTAAGCAGTGGCTCTGAAATTATACCCGATGAAAAATGGTCTCAAAATTTAAATGGTACAAACTCATCTTATTAGAGGCAAAACATTAAAAAACAAACGCATCTCTTCCCCCCCTCCCCGCCATTGCAGCTTTAATTTCTCTTGGTGGGGGGAATGAAAGGCGTTTGATGGATGGCTCTTACCTTATTCATAAGCGAGGATAAAAGAGATGAATTTGCTGAGACTGTGTGGCCATTTGATTCATTACTGGAACACACAAACCAACAGGGTTTAGTTAAGATGTGCACAGGGACTGTGAGCACTGAGATTAATCCTTCTCCCTTCAAGCTGCCTCACTCCTCACCTGCTACATCCAGAGGAAGAGAATGATGCCCACCCTCCCTTGGGCAGGCCAGACTCTTTCACTTGTGATAGTCAAGACGGAGAGAAAGAGGGTTCCAAGTTTGCAGAATTTAGTTCTTTCAGCTATTAAACAGCCCAGAACCCTTCCTCCAGTGTCCACACCATCACAGGTTTTTTTTATGAGCTGACTCACAACCCACCCCATGTTTTACTCCTTCATCCTCTTAGAACTTTCAAAAACATGCCACAAAGCCCACGGGGATGCTGACCAAAGGCTCGTACTGCCCAGGACACAGGCCCTCTCGGCAGCAGAGGAGAAGGCAAGGTAACAATCCTTATGGCCACAGCTAAGTGTGCTGAAAGGCAACCTCTGTATTTCACCGGCCGTGGTAACAGTCTAGTTGACCACAAGTGCTGGGTCCCAAACTGAGGCTTAAGTTTTTCCATATAGGACAATCCCTGAATGCTCCTATTCTCAACAGAGGTGCTGGACAAGTGGGCCACACACTTTGAGACAGGGGCATTCACATCTGCACAAGTGCAAAGATTCATCACCACAACTACAGCTTAGCACGTGCCAGACCCAGACCAGAGTTAGCCTGACACCCAATTGCTTTGTGTGCTCAGTTTGTCTGGAAGGTGCCTCGCTTAGACCCGATTCAACGCCCCATAACATCAGCGCAAATGCTCCAGCTAGGTGTGCTGAAGTGTGGCACGGAGCAGCCTTCCATCAGCTCTTGATGACAAGAGGAGGAACAGCGAAGTGAAAGAAGGAGCTTTGCCACTGGCTTGTTTTTTCAGAGGGGAGCACAAGAGGTGGGGCTTTTGTCTAAGAGTCGGTAGAGGCTTGTGAGCCCAAAAAACCATCTGGAGAACATACACTTGAGGGGGAGTAGAGACAGCCTCCTTGCCTCCAGTTTGGGGGCATCCAACTCAGCCACTGTGAAACTGCCTTTTGTCAACTTATTGTGTCCTCTCGTTTTACAGCTATGGAAACTTCTCAGAGCTTGATGCTGGAAGAGCTAAGCGTGTCTGCCTGCGCATTTCTCTCACCCATGATCCTTGACACTCAGGTCCAAGCTGTGCTCCTGCAAGGAGTCCTGACTGGTGGCAGATGACGATCCCATGGCCTCTGCAGGTTCCTGCTTCACCTGAGCTGGATTGAACCGTCCGGGAGCTGCTGGTTGTCCATTCCCTGCTTGAGAAAGACACCAAAATTAAAAGCAAAAATTCAATGAAAAATGTAGGTTTAAAATGAGGTTACAGTGGCCAGTAAGTAAGTTAAATCACTAGCACCAGTGCAAAAATGGAAAAAAGCAAAGAAAAAGTGTGGGGGGAGGGAAGTGCTGGGATTGCTGGTCAGCGTTTATTGCCAGGCTGACATGATGGGTTCTGACATCCACTCCAGTGTGGAAATTCTTCAAGTGATAATTATTGCAAAATTATGTCAAAGTTGTCCAGGCTATGGGCCCTTTAAAGGAGAAGGGCGGAAGGAGCGTGGGGGAGACCTGATTCTCTGCACAAACTGTCATAACTAATTTGCGGGGCTGCCTCTTAAGCATTTATTAAAGACTCTGTTAATGCTGAGGCAATGTGGCAGCTTTCGACTGCTAGTCAAACCCCCTTTCT
>NW_010100034.1:21287-21980 GCF_000699245.1 Pterocles gutturalis | reverse complement strand
CCCCCCGTTCCCTTCCCGACAGCGGTGCCCCGCCACTGCGCGTGCCCAGCAGGAGCATCTGCCCCGTCGGGGCTATCGAAGGTGACAGCCAATGGGATGGGCTCAAACCACGCGACCTCTCCCCATCCCCATCACGCTGTCCTCACAGAAAGGGGAATTATTCTTTTTTTGGGAGGAGGTTTAGTGCAGAGCCCATGAAATAAAAATTCAGATTAAAGGAAGAGAAAAAAGAGGAAAGGGGGGAAAACAGGAGAACAAATTAAAGAAAAAATATTAGGAAGAACAGCAAAGAAAAAAGGAGGGAAAAAAAGTTGCTGACAGGAACATGTCTGCAGAGCTTTTTTCCACAATCCCCAAGTGACTAAAATATTAATTTACCCTCCGGCAGTACAGCTGACGGCGAGCTGCTTCTCAGACAGCAAGTGGCATTTTATTAAAAAATAAAGGAAAATAGTTCCCTCAATGACCTTTCTCTGCTTTAGGAAACAATTTTTCAAATAATAATTTTAAAAGTATGTGAAAGTTCCCCTCCCTCTTTAATCAGATCACTTCGTCCTACTCCCTCGTCTGCTCTTGGGCAGAAGGAAGCGTCGTCAGCGGTCACGTACCCACGGGCCGGCAGCCTGCCCCATGGAGGGAGCCTGGGGGGCAGCCCCATGCCATGGGGTGCTGCCAGGCAGAGCCTCCCCTCCA
>NW_010100034.1:14098-21240 GCF_000699245.1 Pterocles gutturalis | reverse complement strand
TGCCCTGTGCTCTGGAGGGAGCCCCGTGTCCCAGGTGTGGGTGGCAGGAGGAGGAGGAATTCTCATTCCCCTCTTTCACCCCCCTCACGGTGCCGCTGCCCCTCGCAGCTCCGGAAGCCACAGGGACAGAGAAGCGCAGCTTGCAACAACTGAGCAGGAGAAATGTCCTGTACCAACGCTCCCTCCAAACCCACAGCTGGGACAACAGCGCTGGAGCTGACCCCCAGCTCAGAAAAACAACTGGCAATGGGCTACAGGATCCACACCACTGGGCCCAGCCACAACTCGACGCAGCCTGCAGAAGAGGGCTTGGGCTGCTGGATGGCCTGCAAGTATTGGCCAAGCTTCTTCTTCATTTATATGTGTCATACAGCCTACCGCAAACTAGGTAATACACATGGCAACGGTCTTCCTTCACATCTGTCAAGAGCCTCCTCCATTTGTGGGCAGAGCTGTGTTCCTGCCTCTCTTCTGGCCATGCGGGCACAGCCAGGCTCCACAGCACACCACGCCAAGGCTGCCCCTTCAAGGGTTAACTGGACACAACCAAATCTCTTCTCCCCTTTCTGTTCCTTTACTACCTCCTCCCAACCTCCAGTCCCATGGACAGCTAGGTGGCTTCCCATTCACTCCTCTCCACGTCACCAGGCCCTGCTCTTGCCCCACCAGTAGCCCAACGGAAGAGGGCAACTCACCTGCTTCAAGTGCCACAGAGGGCTTGAGTGCAGCTGCTGCCAGCCTGGCCATCATGGGCGAGATTAACCCCTTGCTGGCAGAGATCCTTTCCATTATAGATGCTGCTGGAGCTGGAGAAGAAGTAGCCGCTGGCTCACCAGATCCTGCAATACCCTGGGATGAGGAATCCGTAGGAGCAGATGATGTTGGATTGGTGCCAGAAGAACCAGCAGTCAGCAGGTTAGCTGAGCTGGCAGGAAGCGGTGTAGAGACCCGACTGGGGATGATGGGGAAGAAGGATCCAGCTGTTCCAGGAAGTGCTGAGTTGGAGAGTGCCAGGGCCAAGGGTATATTGCTGGGCAGAGCCTGGGAGAGCAGGCCAGAGATCTTGGTGGCTGGTGTCATGCTGTTGGCAGACTTGCTGGCCTGTGAGGAAGCAAGCTCGGCAGCAGAGGAGGGCGCAGCTGGGACTATGAGAGAAACGGAAGACTGTTGACTGGTGGGGGAGGCACTCAGGCTGGAGTTCTTCGAGCTCATAGCAGAGAAGTCAATAAGGTCGTCATTACTGGACTCCTCTTGCTCATTATCCTTGGACCCCAGAAGAGAGGCAGGCAGGCCCAGCACTCCTGAGCTCCGGATGTGCCGGCGCTCGTGTTTGCGTTTATGGGAGGTCATCTGGCTGGTGGAGGTGAAGGTGAAGCCACAGCCTGCCCTGATGCAGTGGAAGTGGTTGGTGGCCTTGCTGTAGACACAGCCCTCATACTTGCATTCCTCATACTTGTAGAACTTCTTGAAGCCGTCCTTGGCATAGGCATCATCTTTGATGTGGTAGCTCTTGTGCTTCTCAATGTCACACTTGTTCTTGAAGGTGAATGTACACCCAGGTCGCCTGCAAGGGCATCAAGGAGTAGAGGGTGGTTGGCTGGGTGGGCTAGGAGCACAACGCAACTGCTGTCACCTGCCTCCCTCTGGGATAAGGACGGGGGCCAGTATGACACAAGGGTCCTGGCTGCAAAGGGGTTGAGCAGCTTTATGTGGATTAACCTGTGACATCAAGGCAAGCAAAACTGCTGCCATGTAAGAGAGCTGGGAAGCTCACTCCACCCTGAGGAACAGACACAATAACGTGGGGATGTTGGAACCCACTGCTAGAAGTTCCAACCAAAACAGCAGCTAAAGGGGACTAAGGTACAAACTGTGCTTTCCTACTGTTCCTAAGAACATGAGAGATCAACAGAAGGGCATTTGTGTACAGAAGGCAGAGCGTGGCCCTGAAAGGGATGAGCTGGCTGCTGTCTCACCTGCAGTGAAAGTGAGTGGTTTTCTGGCCATAGAACTGGCATTCCACAGTGCCGCAGTCCTCCGTGGCACGGAACCGCTGAAACCCATCGTTGATGAGCTGCGTGTTCTTCTTGTGAAAGTTCTCATGGGTCATCACATCCGAGGTGCTTGTATAGACCTTGTTACAACCCACCTACCCCAGGCCAAAACAGGAGTCATCAGCACAGCGTTTTAACCGCCCACCATTATTACCAGCAACAATAAACACATGAGCAGCACACATACATTTAACAGTTCCAGTTGTGCACTTCTCCTAGGAGTATTAAAAGTCATCACTTTAATTCCCAATGTAAAGACTGATAGAGAAGTTGTGAAAAAAAAAACAAACAAAAAAAAACCAACACAAACTCTCTGGGCACGACACAGTAAGAAAAAAAAAAAGGAGGATGCAAAAAAAAAGAAAAAAAAACAAAAACAAACTCTCTGGGCACAACACAGTAAGAAAAAAAAAAAGGGAGGATGAAGGGGAAAAAAGACCAGCTACAGATAATCATGCCTGCTCAGGGAGGCAGGGTTCATGCTCTTAGGGAGAAAAGAACACTGACAGATGCCATTGCTTTTTGTTATTCTGGAGTGACATGGAATGAAGTAGGACTTTCATCTGTTTGGGGAATACAAAATTGAGTGGGACTGAGTTATTTACCTTCTGGGAGGTAAGGCAGGGTGGTGCAACATGCGGCTGATCTTTTGAGCTTGCAATATACAGGTTTCATTCTAGCCAAGCATAAACCCCATGTTCAGCTGATCTTAGCAAAGCGATGACTTATTTTTCCCCGTCACTGTTCAAGACTACCACTTCAATAATGTTAAACTCGTGCAGCAAATGGGAATGGTGTGACGAGGACGGAATGCTGAAAACCTGCCTTCCTCTGGGTAAAGCGGGCAACTTTGCCATATTGAGTAAAAAAACACTGGAATCTGAAAACGTCCTCAGCCCTGCTGAGGGAGGACTTTTTTTTTTTTCTTCTCTAGCACAACGTGTGCCAATGCCTGCACCATCTCAGAAGTGAAGAGAACGAAAACACCACCTCTTAGTTCAGCCCAGGTTGATTCAAACAGGCAATAACAAAACCCATGACAAATACCCAGAAAAAAAAATAAAAAGGATCTCCAGCTATTTCCAATATAAAAGAGCCTCCCTCTCCCCACACTGACACCTTGAAAAAAGACAGACCCTGCACGGCATTAAAAAAAAGAATTAAACAAAAACCTCCTTAGGAATAATTTGCAATGCAGCTCTTGGTGCTAAAGCTTAAAAAAAATGTCAGTTTATATAAACAACTAACTGAATTTTATCCACACCAATTATGGACATAAAGGAAAAAAAAACCGCATGAGATGGATGGCACAAATTCTGCCATTTAAGCAGTATTTTCTTTAATTGGGCGTTTATATTCAGACACCTTTCCTGTTAAGACGCTGCTTACATGGGCATTACTTTACTGGAAGACAGTGGGCACAGGACGGAATTACCCATATATAGCTGTGTAAATGAGGGTCTCTATTCGAACTCAGAGTGACTTAAACGTGTGAAACATTCCTTGCACTCTCAAAAAAAATTAAACAAATCCCATCCTGGTCAATTAAAGAAACTGAACAATGAATATTATGGAAGCATAACAGAAAATGTCCTCAAGAGAAAGTCACATGAAGTTCCCAATTTATCAAATGTTGTAAGCACATGCTCAAAACAGCCCCTATTCGGGACAGTACTTGAGTGCATGCCTAACATTTAAGTATGTGCTTAAGCCCCATTGACTTCAGAAAGCTTACCTGACTTCAAGTTAAACATAAGCTGAAGTCTATCCCAGCAAAGCATTTAAGCATGTGATTAAGGCCTTGTGACTTTAACTGGGGTCTTAAACTGTTGGGATAGGGCAGGAAGTGAGACCTGAGTTTTCAAAACAGAAAAGCTTTCACCAAGGGTTGCCTGATTATTCTATTTGTAACTACAGCACATTCTCACAGCAAGGGTTTGGCTAAAATTCTAATGAAAGAAGCACAGATCAAACCCTCTAATCTGAAGAATGATCAGGGTAAGACCCAAGCAATCTGGTGTGTCTGTGTCTAAAAACAGTAAAGGCGTCACAGTTACATCTATGCAGCAACTCCAGCTCTGGTTATGCTGCTGTTGAAGCTTGGCTGGCTCTTGAAACAAAGCTCCCAGCCTACAGCCCCCAGTACCACCGGTGAAGGAGATGGAGAACCAAGGGTGTTAAGTCTAGATATGTGACATTAAAGTTTCATTACTTTAGAAATTGATTATGGATGAAATTAACCCAGTGTTAAAGGGCAGATGTGTCATAGAAAAGTCTGATTTCAAGGGAGTGACAGATCAGATTTGGGTAGAGGCAGTGCAGTGCATCGCAGAGAGGTCCCTGAATCTCAGAGAACAGGACTTGTTTGAGCAAATAGAGCTCAAGACTGTGAGAAAACCTTGAGATCTGCTTTGCTTCACTGCGTGCACAAGGCTTCTAAAAAGAGAATGGTGCTTGCCTTCGCCCTTCCCAAGGCTTGGCAGGGCAAGTGCAGTGAGGGCAGGGCACAGACTCTTCAAAGAGGTGCCTGGATCAGAAGTGAGCAAGAGAGGCTGCGAGTGGTGAAGATGTTGCCCTTTTGCCTGAGGGCAGCCCCTTGCTCTCTAACAAGGAAATGCTGGGCTGCCTGAACTCAAGAACCATTTCAGTCCACCCCAGAAAGGCCACAGCTCAAACAATGGCTCTTCATTTGCCTCGTGTGCTCCCGTCTGTTCCCCAGCCCTGCGTTACCTGCATGCAGTGGTAGTGTGTGCTTTTCCCGTTCAGGTGGCAGCCGTGATAGTACACGCTGCAGTCATCCAAGGGGCTGAAGCGCATGAAGCCGTGCTGGAGGGAATTATCACGTTTCTTGTGCATGTTGTAATGCCGAATCACATCCTGTTTACTAGTGAATCTCTGGAGAGATAGAGAGAGACAGTGAGACACACGTGATGGGAGTGGGTGAGTAATCCTGGGGGCAGGGGGTTTTTTTTTGTTGTTGCTGTTAATAAACCAGGAGTACCAGGAGTTTAAAGTTCAGCAGTAATCACCCCAAGAGAGTCAGATTAAAGAGAAATTGTGTGCATGTATCTTCTTGGTAAAGGGAAAGTACCTACACATGGAAAGTTGTAGAGTAAACACGACACTGGGGTGATGTCCAGAATACACTCCCTGCAGCTTTAAGACAGCAATTCTTTTAACATAATTTTAGCTGCTACTATCTCAAGAACTGCTATAGTTAGAAAGCAAACCAGTGAACTAAACTGCCTACAAGAGAGTAATTCAAGCTTCCAAATCACTCACTGTAGTAGTTTAGCAAGACACTGGCTGCCACATTCATGTCAGACTAGAAACTGGGAAAAACACACTGCTCCTTTACAGTGGCTTCCCATTGTAAGTCTTCTGCCTCCCCTACAAGGTCGGATGGCTTTATTAGGAAAACAGGAACACAGAACTTTCTTTCAGTCACACAAAAAGATGGTAGTAGAGCTCAGTGCTAAATCTGTATGACCAGAATATCCTTTTCATCCTCTACCTGCTTGAAGTAATGAAGGGGTACCTCACTGTCAGAGCAGGCTAAGTGCCTTTAAAATGAAGCTTTTCATTTCTATTTCCCACAGACATCAATATTTAACAGTGAAGGTGGAAAAGTAAATCTAGTTTTTTTAAAAAATAAATCAATACCCATTTATTTTGAGGAGTAATTGAAAAGGCCTGTATTCTAATGTTTAACAACTTTTCTAGTCTCCCTCATAGGAAACAAATAATTATCACTTCCACTCATTCCTCCTATAATATCAATCCTGATCAATCTCGTTGATATTGGCACTGGAATATACGGATATAGATTTCAACAAGAATCCCTTGGAGGCTGGAGGTATGATTTCCCAGGGCGTACATACAGGATTGCTATTGCCAATCATCGTTAATTTGTGCCCACTTATTACAGAGCGTTACTTATTCTAAAATATATCTCAGCCATAAAATAATTTGCATTTTAAAAAGCAGCCTAAATCCTTATTCCCTGCGAGACCAGACAGCTCCTTTGCAAGCA
The DNA here is from genome assembly GCF_000699245.1 of Pterocles gutturalis. Lineage (NCBI taxonomy): Eukaryota > Metazoa > Chordata > Aves > Pterocliformes > Pteroclidae > Pterocles > Pterocles gutturalis. The sequence continues at coordinate 15,153 of NW_010100034.1, read as the reverse complement.
GCTTCCAGACTCCTTAGGAAATAATCATGAGGCCAATCATCATAATAGGTTTTTCTGTCTTTCCATTCTTTGTGTTTTTCTTTTTCTGGTGCAGAGATATCCGTGTCACAGTTGGGACAGACTCATCTCGATTACCAAATGCTGGGCTAGGAGGACCACTACATGTATCCCAGAGATGAACTCTCCTTTGATCAATAGAAACCCACAGTCAACCTCAGCAGATCCAGATCAACTTGCCAGGCTGTGGTCAGACTCATTGCTTTGAGACCAAAGGTCTCCTGGGGTAGGGCTGGAGTTGTGTCAGACACACAGTGGAAGCAAACTCTGGGATTCCCACTTACACACACGCAGCCTGACCACAGAAATGGCAGTGTCAAACTCACGGACCTGGGCAGAGGGTAAACAAACACAGCACGTGACTCGGCTGGCTTGACGTCGCTACCCTGGCACTTCTCCCAGCAATTACAGCATCGCACATGCTCCTGCCCCCACGCTTTCCCCACAAATCCCAGACTGCTGCTGGTCTTATTGGGTGTTTTGTTGCAGAATTTGCTGCTACAATGTCACTCAGGCAACAGATCAGCATTCTCTAGTTTCAGGCACAACTTGTAACACAGCAGAATTTATTCTCTTGCTTTCCCTGATGTAAATCTGGAGTAGTTCCCACTGACTTGAGCTAATCTGTATTCTGTTCTTCGTTATGGTGGTCTGGGTTTGGTTAAATGGTGTTTCATTGGGTTGAATGGGAACAAAATAGGATTCTAGTAAGTTCAAAATACACCTTGCTGTTTCAGAAAAGTGAAGAGGCACGTGTGTGACTGGGGGAGGAAAGCACAGCAGGACGCACGTCTCCCCTAGGCTGCACCCCTTCACACACAGGTAGCTGTGCTGATAACTTTTTACTGTTCTTTTACCTGGTAGTTGCACTCTGGGTCAAGGCAGTGGTAATGTTCTCGGTACTGGTACGCACAGTGTATGTGTCCGCAGTGCTGACTGCCAGAGAACCTGCAAACATCAGAGGAGGACAGAAGAAACAAAGGCAGAGAGAATGAAGC
>NW_010100034.1:8585-14067 GCF_000699245.1 Pterocles gutturalis | reverse complement strand
GGAATGCCTGTATGCAAGGTGCAAATAAATTAGGTCCCATTCTTGCTTTCATCCCACATGTTTATGGCATTAAACCCCATCTCGTTTATTCCCTCCAAGGACGGTGACCCTCCTTGCCTTCCTCTTCTTATTTGTCACTATTTAAAGGTGCTTCTTGAGCAGGACCATTCAGGTCTTCTACATCCCTAATCTGCCTGCCTTTCCCTTCGAAATTCTCCTCCATTATCTAAGTTGCTTAGTTGGGGAAGAGTAAGAAAGGAGAGTTCCTTGAATTAAATTCACACCATTCTAGAATTCCCATGTGTGAGTTTAGCTACCACAGCAGTCAGCATGCACGACAGCCCTGCTAATCTTTATTTTCCATGTGGACACAGTATTTCCTCACAACAAAAAACAGTGCAACGCAAAAGAACAGGGGTTTGAGCCTGCCTTTGACTGCAATTAAAAGCAGGGCACAAGAAGCAACAGCCCACAACATACACCCAATCCATTTCTGCAAGCCACCACCGAGCATTCCACACTGCAAATCTGGAAACTCCGGACACACAGGGTGGAAAAAGCCCAGAAAGGCCATATAGCATCTACATACAGTCAGCACACAGCATGTATTGACCAACAGACACATCAGTAACTGGAAAAAGGGGACAGTCCAGTAATGGGCTAATCAGTGCAATGAACTCTCTGATGCATATTCCAGAGGACCCTGGAAGAGCCACAGAGCTTGGAAGGGAAAAGCAGTGGAGAGAAGGGGACTCAGAGGGGAAACATTCAAAGATAAAGTACCATCTGCTCAAAGGTTCCTCACGTCACTTAGCGCTGAACACAGCAGGAGTGCATATGATAAAGGGCATGGGAAAGAAACAAGGAAGGGCAATGGGTAAAAAGGAAAAATGAGAGGAGTGAGAGCGTCCCGGGGTAACCACGGAACAGGGCAGGAGCAGGGAAGATTACAGATCCCTGTAAGGTGAGTAACACTGAGCTAGAGGATAGAAAAACTCGGGATGCAAAGCAGTGCTAAATACGGCATTTCTGAAGCACAGTAAGGAAGAGGAGGTCAACTGTGGAGACAGCAGGGCCTCTAGGAGATGGAGAGGGGATGTAATTGACAGAAAAGATAGACATTGCTGAAAAATTAAATGGCTTCTTTGCCTCAGCATTCACAAAGGGAGACAGGGACAGATGCCAGGAGCAGACATGCCTTTCCCTGGGGAAGGAGAAGAAATACTGCAGGAAATCAGGATCACGTCAGAACAGGTGATTGAGAAACTGGAACAAACCTCAGCAGCGGAGAAGAAACAAACCACAAGGCAAACAGCAAGGCTGGCTGCACAAACAAAGGTGTGGAACTGCAAGCAGAGGAAGCGATTCCTGCTCAACGCCTGGGCAAATGCTCGGCTAGCACAGGGCACGGCGGCAGCCTGAGTCACCGTGGCACTAACCAGGTACACGCAGCTCGGCAGCACATCGAACCAACTGGTCCTGCTTTATGTCCGCAGCACCACAAGCAGCTTTAAAGGAAAGAAACTGCTCTGTGGAAAGCTTCCTCCCTATTCCACTGATGGGGAAAAGAGAGCAAAGGGCTGTGCAGGGCTGGAGAACTGGGGAGCACAGGTCAGGCAGAGAGAAGGGGAAGATAAAGACCTTGCTGAGAAACATACACCTTTGAAACAAAGCAGTCCAGAATACTGAAAGTGAGGATGCAAAATGACCAGAGATGCCAACTGCAGTTGAAGAAGGGCCAGACACCGAAGAGATCTGACTGCATGGGATGAGTTACTTGAAGCATCCTAGCAGAAGCAACTCATGGGCTCAGCTCTAAAAGCAACAGCTAAACGAGCACTCTAGCACTTCAAACTCCCACCCTCCCTTCCACGTGCCACGGAAAGGTGTGTGCGTGTGGTGTCTAAAGCGCAGGAAGGGAGAGGCAAGTGTTTTACCAAACCGTGCACTTGGGGAAGGAGGGAAGCAGCAACAGCACAAAGGGGAAATTCTGCTCTTTCAGTCTGTAAGGTTAGGCTCCTAAAGGGTTATATTTATCCTGGGTTTCTTCTGACACTTGAAACAGTTCAAAGCTATTAATTTTTAAAGCACAGCATCTGTTTAGCTTTTTCATAACAGGAAAGCTTACACACCACACACTTACTTACACGCATACACACGCGCACATTTACATGCATATACTCTAAAGTACATCAACACCCCTCTTAATTTACATGAACGTACCCACAATTTCCATGCACATGAACAGACACACACACACACCTGAAACAAGCAAACTCACAGACCATTTGATCACACTGATATGCAAATGCAAACTCCTAGATTGTCCATACAGGCACATAGATTCATTTTCACAAATACAACCCCATCCCCATTCTCTTTTTTTTTTTTTTTTTTTTTTTTTTTTTTTTTGGGCCAGAAAGAACTAGTCTTGATCTGGCAAGAGTTAGAAAGAAAAACCAAGATAAATAAATAATAACAAAAATAATAAATAAAGAAGTCAGCATGCTTAGAGAGTGTTTACAGACTCATTACCCTGTAACGATGATGTGAAAGAAGGAAGAAAAAAACCCACCCCAATTACAAGGGGGGAGGAAACCCACACAGAAATAAATATTTAAGCAAGTGCTGCCAGAAGCACCATCTGCTAAGGCACTAATAATAATAATAATAATAATTTTTTCTGTGGTCTTTTTTTTTTAATTATAAATATAAAGGGGGGGGAAAAACAACCCAACCCAAACTAGCTAAGTAAGAGGTTTTGTTTTGTTGTGTGAGAGAATGGATTATCCCTGTGCAGCTTTTGGCAGTGGCTTTGGCAAACTCATTAAGCTAATTATGCAGTACAGACATAGAGTATCATGTCTCTCTCCCCCCACCCCTTGATTTTAAGGCTTTAAACTGTTTTTAAAATTGTGTGTAAATTGAAGGGAAGTGGCTGTGCTGCCAACGGGCGGCTCGGAGCTTTTTAAGCAGGATGTGGTGTCCCTTAGCGATCTCACAAGCCTCCCTCAGTTACCTGCCTGACCCAGGGGAAGGGGCTCTCAGAGCGCTGTGAAGAGTGGATGTGGGTGAAGTGTTTATACAGTTCTCTGCTTGAGAGGGGAACTGGGGAAAGGGTGGCATCTCCTCTTTCACTGCAACACCTGCAATTCCTGCAGTCTCAGCAATAAAAGGGTGCTCCTCCTTCTGCGTCATGCAAAAATGGGCTTAAACCCCTGCTTTCACTCCTGTCCTCTCTGGGAGGCAGCGAGTTGCCACATGCACTAGAAGCACTGGTGCTTGAGGAGGAGCTGCAGGCGGTGCTGCAACTGTCCTCTCTTCCCATGTGGTCTTCTGCCCCCTTCTGCTGCATCAGGGATTTGGGCAAAAGGGATGGAAGGGAAATCACCTCTCCCTCCACTCTCCAGCCAGGGAGGACACTGTTGCCACCCTTTTCCCCTCCTGATGTGCCAAGATCTTCCCTTGCCCCTTCCCCGCAGCTGTCTGCCTCCCCCAAGGAGACTCTCTGTAGACTCAGGCGAGGTGGGAAAGCACAGCAGAACACATTTCCCTCCCCTCCTGTTGGTAAGTGCCCAAGTGCTGGTGGGAACAAGCCCCTCAGTTTTATCTCTGGAGAGATGTGTTTGCTTGCTTCCCTGACTGGTGTCTTTCTGCATACACGGGGCTTTCGTGGTAAGCTTCCCTAGTAAGGTGCCCTAGTCTGTACCTTATTCAGTGAGGGTTTCTTACATAAATGAGCTGCAAAATATTCTAGGATAAACATCCTACATTGATGCCAAGACCTGCCTAAACTCAAGTCACTTGTGAATTCCTCCAGCCTGGATTCTCAGAGGTGAGGTCTTCTCTGCTTGCCTCCTGCAGGCACTGGACACAATAGGGGAAAAAGGCTGGAGACAGCACAGCAACGACACAGAAAGAACGACAGTCAAGAGACAGCACTCCCATTTAAATCCTGGGCTTCTGCAGTGAAACATTTTTCCACTATTTGTCACAAAGTCTAACAGCTCTGGGGAGCTGAGCATGCTCTTGGCATGCTTGTACACCTCTCACAGCTACTGCCTTCCCAAGCAGGCAAACAGAGCAAGTGCAGATGCCAGGGGGAAAGGGAAGTGCCAATGACTGGTTTAAACACTTGATCCAGATGGACAAGACCTCATTTCTCCCACCACCATTCCACCCTCTTCCTTCCAGCCCTCTCCCCAAGAAAGTCAAGAGTTTTGCCTACCTGGCAATATACTTCTGATAAATATTTACGTCTTCGCTGACAGCTGGTTTGTCAGTGGGTAATCCATTCCTAAAGAGAAACACACAGGACAGAGCTGGTTAGCAGGCAGGAACGGGGCACGGTCTAAACTCCTTGTTCCTCTCACACACCACTGACACATCAGGAGAAGGGGCCAGGGAAGAGTACCCAGAAAAGACACCCATCAGTTTAACCTCCCTCCCCCTTACCCTTCAAATCCCGTACCTTCTCTTCCTAGGGTACTATACAGCCTGCCTACCACCCCTCCTGCACGTTCCCTCTTTGCAGGACTCAGTTCAGTTTGTTGGAGACACTGAGAAGACCAACCATGAAAACCTGTTTCCCCAGAAAAAAACTAAACACCCACAAACAAACAAGTGACGGCCACATGAAAACAAAGACCTCCCTGAAGCACCCTGCAGCACTGCCCTTACATGCACAGAGGGGCCATCAAGACACGCCTGCCCTAGGCTCAACTGCGGGAAAAGAGTCTCTGCTCCAGCCCCGCTGTGAGCTACTGCGTGGTTCCTCTGGCCAGCAGGCACAGTGTCCTGGCAATATGGCTACAACCCCTCGACGGGCCTTGAATTGCCTCTTTTTTCACCCAGATACCCCAACTCCAACAGACAGATGGGGCAGCAAAGGTATTTATGTGTTTTAATCAACTGTCACATAACCCTGGGTTACTTAACATCATTAGGAAGCAGACAAAAGCTACAAGCTCAGTGAGTCTAGCAAAAGGAAAAAGAGACGCCAGGCCAGGCTCCAGCCCACCTCAGAGACAGTGCCACACCAACACCACCCCAGACAGGCTGTACACTGTCTTCCTTCTCAGTTTTGCCCCCACCCAACCTCCACTCCGACTCAGGACAGCTCTATAGCCTGGTTTAAACAAGGACACTTTCGCACTGAGGTCACTTCAAGTAGGTAGATTAGTTCAGAGCAGGTTAATAGCATTGGATGTCCAAGATTTTAAACCCATGGCGAGGGTATACGTGCACATGTGCAAGAGTAATTCCTGCCAGGTTACCTCATCCCAATACGGGCTGTGAATGGAAAGCCAGGTCCCAGTTACCACAGTTAGCACTTCTTCCACCAGCACAACTGCTGGGCTGCTTGCTTTTATCATGAAAGCCTGGACCTAGCAAGCAGCCTGAAGGGCAAGGGACCAGAGCCCCTTCTGTACTCCACCGTGTGATCAGGACACTGGGACTGCCAACACAAAGGCCCTGGTCA
>NW_010100034.1:0-8436 GCF_000699245.1 Pterocles gutturalis | reverse complement strand
CCTGCTGCAGCCCCATCATGATCCACAGCTGAGGAAGTCCTGTGGCTAGAGGAGGGGTCACCACGGTGCGCAAACCCCCCCCCTGCCAGTGGCAGGAAATGAGCAAGAGAAAGGAAATCAAACTGGGATCCCAGTGCAACACCAAAGCAGGTGAGAAGAGGCTCAAGCCCCCAGGCACAGCTCTGGGATGGCCACGGAACTCCAGGCAGCTGAGTGTCCTACAGACTCTTCAGGCACGGATCCCTGGCCAAGTCACCCATCACAACAAGGCACCGTGCCTGCAGGGATATTTACAACGCTGGTTTTTAGTAACAGGAGTCCCTGCCTGCCATCTGGAGCACACACAGGGTTCACCCTGAGCAGGGGCCAGATGCAAATGATAATAATCCTCTGCCCTTTCCCATACACCTTAACCATACAGCTCCCAAATCCACCTGCAGGCAGTCGGGAAATGACTGTTCCACACCGCAGACAGGTATCATTAGCTCTGCCTTAGTGGGGGATGCAGGCTGGCCCGGGACTGCAAAGAGCATTCGAGTGAGATCCAGCCCAAGGCCTCCGATGTCCACACATTAAACACGAAACAGCCTTCCTCCTCACCGGAGGGCAAAGTAGTAGGGTGTCTGTGATGGCATTGGCCACAGAACTGCAGGCCGGAGGTCCTAGACTTACTACAGATGACCCCACAGGATTCACAGCTCACAACAGCTCCAGGCCCATAGTGAGAAACAGGTAAATCCAAACCATGAGAAGAAGGCAGAGAAGTCCCTCCCTTCCTCCCTGTCTGCAGCCTCACGTACACACGGAGCTTCTCTACAGGTACCACCTCTGGAAACCACATTCAAAAGCAATCCAAGGTTTGGCAAGGCCTTCAGATATCTCCAGTCGGTGGCATCACTGCAGAGATTGCCAGGAACGTATGTGGAGGAGGCTCTTAGTGGTAACTGGGCTAATGAGCTTGCCCAGCCTGAGGGGTAACTAAATCACCTCTATTTGCGTAAGGAACAACAGGCCTGGCCCCACCGAAGTATGTATATGCCTAACTCCTACGAAAACTGAAGGGAATTAGGCACCAAAATGTGTTCTGTGTTCCAGGACAAACAAAAAGCCCTATCTTGCTAACAGTAAAGCCAGCAGAGATTTGCCGTTGAGTTAAATGAAAGCAAGAATCAGGTTGTCCTCCAGACACTGCTGGATGCCTGGGGAACCAGAAGAAGGAGACAGTAAAGTAGTTACAGCCTTGACCTCAGAGTGCTGACAGCACCATGTCTCCTAATCTTTCATTTTAACACACAAACCCAGGAGCTATGGGCCCTAGATTCATGGCTGTGACCGCTGATGGCAGGCCACATCCTTAGTGCAAATAAGACAAATAGAGCCATAAGGTGCAACAAAAGAGCAGACACTCCAACAGAGAGCAAAAAACCATCACACAAAACAGCGCAGTATTTATCATCACACAAACGGGAATTTCCCACCAATCCACACCCAGCCTTTAGGGATGATCCCCCACTAACAGAAGATAAGTGGGAGGACACTTACTTTACTGTAGAGACTGTTCCAGTTGTGATGGAGTCTGTCTTGGAGAAAGTTGATTTCAGGTACTCAGGAGTGTTGAATGGCAATGAGACGGACTGCTCTGGCCCAGCCACGGGAGTGCTGCTGGGGGTACTGGTGAGGGGAGCAGGGGCCAGGCTGGGTGTTGGAGCTTTTACTGGAGTGAGCTTCTGAATGTTCCTCACATCATACTTGGAAGGCCGGCCTACCTTGCCTGTCTTGAAGGCGATGGCTCCTCCCATATCTGGGCTTCCTTCTCCGGGCTTGAAAAGGTGCAAGTACTTGACGTTTTCTAGGTCATACTTGGAGGCCTTCTTGTAAGTGTTGCCGTTTTGTGGCCTTATGCTTTCACCAGTCTTCAGCTTCTGAATGAAGAAGTCATATTTGGAGGCCCGTGACATCAGGCCCTGCATCTGGGAACTGCTGGGAGAGGGCAGCGGCAGGATGGTGGCTTTGGTCTCTGTCAGCATGGAGGCATCTGGCCCTGGCACCCGAATGGGCTGTGCCAGCACTGAGGAAGCTTCTTTGCCCAGCTTGGAGCCCAGCTCCTCAGACTTGGCCAAGTGCATGGGCCAAGAGAGCTGCTCTCCAGCTTTCAGTTTGCGGATGTACTCCTCATACTTGGAGAAGCGGGCTCGTTTGCTCATGGCATCCTCGCCATGGAGAGAGGCAGCAGTCGTGGTGGCCTCTGAGGTAGCAGCGTTCAGCTTGTCAAAGCTGATCTTGCGGGCCAGCTCATCCCGCATGTTCTGGTCATCATAGCCGAACATGCCCAGGAACTCATTCATGGTGGTAGCGGCATAATCTCGCAGCGATGAAGCTTCCCCTACAGAGAACCAAAGTGAGAGAGTCACGCAAGGCGCTGATTTTTCTTCTCCTCCCATACCAGCACTAGTAGTGGGGAGGGGGGAGTAAGGGGAGAAGGGGAACATGATCTACTGACGTTTGGCTCACTTGTTAGGTTTTACGACTCTTAAATTAATTTGTTTTAAAAAAAAAAGTAATTAATACTGGGGTAAAATAAAAAGAGTTCATCAATGCCAGGAAAATCAATTTCCTAAATGTTCTAGCCGATGGCTTTTCAGTACATTAAACAAAGTTTCATAAATGTCTCTGCACTCTTGCCTTGGCCTAATATGAAGAAAAAGTAATTTTACTGGAAGTGAGACCAATGCCAATATGCCAAGGTCTGTACAGTTCTGTCCTTGCGTGTGTTTGTATATGAAGGAGGTGCACAGAGGACAGACAGCTGTGTGTCTGAGTGTGTAAGGGGGGCAGAAACGTGAGATATGCTACGTTTGTTGGTGAACAGCAGGGCTGCGAGCAGGCGGGACAGCATGATGTGAAACGGGTAAGGGAGACGGCAAGACAACGCATGGGGTGGAGCAGGAGGAGGGTAGAACAGAAAAGTGCACAGTAGAGAAGGAAAGCGGGAGAGGTGGAGGTGAATTAAGGTGGGGGAAGAGGGGCAAAGGCTATATGCATAAGCTGGGCAATGAGGAGTGGGAGGGGAAGGAGTGGAGAAGGCAAGACAAAGACAGGATAGTTCCCCATAGCTGCTGCAGTCCTTCCCTCCCCTGTCTGTTTTTGTAAGAGTTCTTTTCACCCAACTTACTCCTACTTTCTCAATCCCAATGACTGGTAAGAAACACTCCACCAGGATTTGGACTGAGGACAGAAAGAGCTGTTGTCCTGATGTGGGCTCCAGAGAGGGGAAGAAAGCCTGTTCTCTGGAGCGTGGGCTGGGGAAGGGGCAAGAAGGGCTTAGTCTACCCAAGCATGATCACAGGGAGGAAGAATGAGCAAAAGCTGTCCTTCCTGGGTCTCTCCCTCCCTTCCTCCCTCCCCTACTCCCTCCAGCAGTTTCACAGGCCACCAGGAGGGGAAGAACATATCTGGAGGTCACCCAATATCAGTGTAAAGGAAGAAATAAAGATTGCTCTGTCGTGCCAGCTTGGATTCATTTAGGCTTCAGTCTGACACAGCGCTCCTCCTCCTCTCCCTCTTGCTTTCTCCTGCAGCGTAAAGATTTACTGTATGCAGGAGTCCTTCAAACCTCCCTCATCATCTTTTCCAATCACTCACTCTAGCTCTCACGGGTAAACACACTCGTCCACAGGGAGCCAGCGCAGGCAGGTACACTGGCAGCAGAATGGAGGTTCTGGGCACTGGGTTCAGCTCAAAGCAAACCAACACTGCCTTGAAACACAGTGCAAAAGGAAGGCAGCAAGACATAGCCACAGAACAGGTCAACAGATCCAAAGGATGAAAATGGACCCCTACGATCAGGGGGATCTGACAGCCAGACACACAGGCACACACATACACGAGAGCATTTCCACCCACACAAGATTCAGTCAATGAGCAAAGTCACAGTTCAACAGCTATCAGCTTCCAGAGATCAGTTTCCACAGGACTATACAGAGGGACAGATCGCCTGCAATGGGCACTAAAATGTGCAAGACCATGAGGGTCGTACTCCTATTTCAATATTGCCCGGGATGGCTGTGTTCATGTAGCAGAAATGCTGCTGCACTAGCTGTCTGTGTACATGCTGTGTGAGAAAGACAATGCAAAGAACATGCCTGAAGCCTGCAAGCAGAAGAACAAAGACACATCTGCTAAGTGCTGGGATCTGGTTTAGCCCAAAATGACTTTACAGTTCTGAGCACTCAGGTCCAGCAACCTATCCTGCATGGGATTTTGGGATGCCTGACTCCAGAAATAAGCACCCTGTGAGTTACAGAGTGGGTGGCAATGCCCCTGCAGTGTCTGGCTCAGGTCACAACTTTTTGTCCTCGCACAACCTCCTGGGTCAGTACTAATCTTAAAGGATGTTAAAAGCAGAATCACATCCCACAGTGTCCAATAACAGGATTTTTCAGAAGCAAACCACAAGGAAAGGCTGTATTACTCCACCCTCTGAGGTGGGATCATCTAATTTATCCTTCCCCTCTCCTGTGGCCCCTCCAGCACCCTACCAAAGCCATCAACTTTATCTTTCACACACAGACATATTTAATAATTTCATCTTGCTGTAAAGCAGTTCTCCTTTTTACCTCTTTTTCTCTCCTCTCCACCTCCACTTCAGTGTAACCTGATGACCCAACAGAAGTGGTTAAACCCATGAAATCCCTACTGGGTCTAACACTTCCCTCTTTCTGTTAAATCTGCTTTCCCTGTTCTGCTTTTCCTCTTTTTGGACCTGTAAAACAATCCCCTAGACTCCTTCACAATGCCCTGACTTCCAAGCACTGCACAGAAAAACTCTAGCCAGCCTGTGCCAAACAGCAAGGGGAGAAGGAATACCACAGAGAGGATCTGATAGGAAATTAAACTATTAAGTGTGATTTTTTACTAGCTTTAACAGCTGCCCTGAAAGCCAGCCAACCCCTTCCCTTCTTTTATCCTAATCTGCAGCACATGAAAAAAGAGGGGAGACCGCCTCTTTCAATCCCACATCTCAAATCAGTTTTACAAATCCCAGCTCGGTTCAGGGCCCACAGACATTTCAAATCCAGAGGGGAGATTCACGGAAACCTAGTATTTTCTTTTAACACTGTAGAAAATAAAATGTTGCAGGAGACAAGCTCCTTTTTAAACTTCACCTGGTCTTGGAAAGCATCTTTGGTACCCATGTGGCTAGACCTCAATTTGTGCAAACAATTAGATACAAAACACAAGACCATAGCAAAGCGGGAGCTTTCAGACCTTTTTTCGAGCTTTGCAAAGTATGAGCCTGAGTTCAGGTTTCACTACCCTGGATTTAATCCCTTCATGCCCCCAGACACCTTGCATTCTGCTTTTCCTTTGCTCAAATTTGGTTCCAGATGATCGCAATACCCTCTCTCCCTGATCAACAGCTTCACCAGTGCTGCTCAGTCTTTCCTCATCCACACTGGAGATGAAACCCTGGCCAGTTCCAACTCACTGCCCAGCAAGCGCACCTTCACCCATCCCAGCATAAGCCCACCGACACATCCCCTAAAGCCAAGACAGCCCTCACTCACTTGCACAGGCACCTAACCAGAAGGCTGGAGGCTCCACTAGTGGAGGCACCTTACAGAAGGGAGCTGTCATACCGCAAAGACGGTACGAGACCCGGCCAACTCATTTCACATACACTTTCAAACAACAATGAAGAGGTGATTATTGTTACCTAATTGACAGGAAACCCTCCCCATGCCCACACGCAGACTACAGGGAAGCAGGACAGCGGTTGGGAAACAAATCTGTGTGAGAAGTGCACAGCCCTGGAAGCCACAGGAAGTGTTGTCCCCGGGTCTTCCTCCCCCTCCCCTGCGCCGCATTTTTCTCTCTTTTTCTATGTGATAATAAAAGGGCTCCCTCTCCCCTTGCCGCTGCTCTCCATTTGTGGGCATTGCCAAAGAGCAGAGATCTGTGTGTCTCAGAGCAGCTATCGTATCACAAAGGATCCGAAGCTAGCAAAAAAGGGGCTAAAAATAGCCTGCAGCAGCACACTATATATGGAAGGAAAAGCAAAACAGCCCAAACGGAGTGCAAGGTCTGGGTACTGGGGGATGGGACATCCCAGCCAGGGCTCTGTCCTTTATGCTGCTTGGAAGGCAAAACATGTAGACATGGGGGCTACAGGATAATGAGGAAGAAACTGGCACTTGTCGTGCGTGTTCTCCCAAGTGGTGTCTCCCCAGGAAATTATGAAGAGAAAACCCCCACTGTCGAAAACAAGGCCAGTATTCCCTTTCTGAGAGACTTAGCCAACAGGCTAAGAAAAGAAAGGAGAATTTGGAAGCTTGTACAGGGGAAAGCTCCTGGCGACTACTTTAGGCCACTATGTAAGTAACAGGCAAAGAACACGGGACTGTATAGGGAAATCTCCCTGGGTATGTGTGCGTCAGTGAGAGACTGTGGAAAGGGATCTCTGTCAGAGACGGTACTGGGAAATCTAAATGCTATATATAAATGCATGTAGAGAAGTATGGGTCAGTCAGCGTGCAGGAGAGGGTGCGTGAATGAATGAAGACACATATCTGCATGTCCAGATCAGCTTCTGACACCCACCTCCTGACAGTCACCAGCTTTGCGACTCCTGAACATGTTTTGCAGAGAGGGAGGCACATAAGGCAAGACTGAGCACCAGCTCGTTAGTCCCTTGTTTCCAAGGTTTGGCTCAGAAAAAGAAACAGGGATGCCACACATGCATGTTCTCCACCTTGTTTCAAAGCATGAGGATTGAACAGCACGGACCGAGTCCCTGCAAACTCCCGCCTAATGCACAACAAGCCTCACTGACCCTGGCAGGAGACAAAGGTGGCAGGGATTTGGCATCAGACTACCAGAAGTGCCAGTGGAGGACACAAGCAGCAGCTGAAGTCCCACAAAGCAGGCTGTGTGTGTACACACCAGGACTCCACTTTCCCCACTTATCAAGAAAGCCCAGCTAGATGTAGGATCTGTTTTTGTGTGTGGCTCCTGCTTTTTACCCGTTTCCACCTGATGAAAGAAGTATGGGCTCAATTTTAGATGCTGCTGAGCACTGCCAGCTCTGTATCCTCTATGGCCTCAGAGGGAGCAACGGGCACTCAGAACCCTCAAAACCACATTCTAGCAAAGACTTCCCCAAAGCTACATTGACCGGGAGGGCAAAGCTGTACTCCTCTCTGAGTACCTGCCAACTCACAGGAAAAAAAAAAAAGACTCATTTTTGATATAGGCAGCTCCAGATCTCACTGGAATAAAATAAACTGACACCCAGTAACAGCAGGTCTGAGAAGACTTGATGATAAACAGCTTAAAATTCATTTTCTGGAACACACAGAGAAAAAGACCAAAGAGGAAAAAGAACTTTGTCCTTTCCAAAGGAAGGGATGTTTCAGTTTGTGCTTTCCAGGGAAACATTGTGAACCACATTTACAACAGGGTTCTTGAAACAGACGTTCAAGACCTGGCAGCACGTCTGTTTGCAAGTCAAATCCCGTGTGGCTGTATATGTAAACTGGACCCCGCATGTGCCATTACCTGCCTTAAACATAAATGAGTCTTGAGCCCCCCACGAATGCTCACACATTTTTGCATAATCCTTTGACAATACAGCCCTACAAAAGGCATTTTACTGAGAACTCCTACCCCAGTGAGAAACCTCAGTTCCCCTTCATTCTCCCCAGTTTATTTTTTACACTTAGGTTCCCCTCCTTTTAGTTTTTGTAGCAAATAAAAGCTGCAAATGGGGGGGAATTAAAACAAACTAAAAACAGAGTCCAGGCACAATCACCTTGTGCCTGGGAACGACAAGGGCTTTCCTATCAAAGGAAACTGAAGGTCACACTTTTCCTCATTGATCTTGCAATGTTTGTTAATTACTCTGTCACTGATGTGGCGAAGGATAATTAAACAGCTCTGTTTATATCTTATATGCATAATTATGTGCGCTGCCACTGAACTCGTGAAGACTAGAGAATGTGCCTCTCCAGAAGGGGAACGGACAGACGGAGATGAGTTTCGGCTGCATTATTAACAGGAGGAGGAAAACATGCACGCACACAAAAGGAGGAAAGTTTGATGGATTCACAAAGTGCTGAGATCAGAGGAGGGGTGCGTGCAGGTGGAGCAGATTAGGGGGAGATCTTTCAATTACAGATCCAATCCATCTGAGTGACAAATTGGGGGAGGGAGCTGCTCTGCCCTAATGGAGAGAATTCAATCTACCCTAAGCTTTTACCACGGCTTAACACTCATACAGCCCCCAAAATCAATCTGGGGGGAACTCAGGTATCAGAAAATGAGAAAGAAATTCAGCAGAGCCTTTCCCCAACACCTCTTGCTGAATTCAGCTTTCCAATGAACCACAAAAATAAGGGAGAAGCTATCTGAAAACAAGAAACATCACACACAGCCTGG
>NW_010100033.1:1713-2053 GCF_000699245.1 Pterocles gutturalis | reverse complement strand
ACTCGTGCCGGCTGAGCCAGGACCCCGGGCCCTGCAGCGGGATGCTGTCCCGCTTCTTCTACAACTCCTCCTCCATGGCCTGCGAAACCTTCCTCTACGGCGGGTGGTTGGGGGAAGGGCAAACTCGGAGAAAGACTGCCTGCAGGCGTGCCGGACAGAGGGTGAGTGGGGCGACCAGGAGACATCCCGGCGGGGCGCGGGACCGTGGATGGGGAGCACAGGAGGTGCCTTTGCGGAGGCATCAGAGGGGATTTGAAAGTGGCCTTGAACTCCACGTGTCCAGCATCCACATGGGAGGTACTGGGCGCCCTGAACACCCTGTCCTCAGAGCAGCCCCCTG
>NW_010100033.1:1343-1694 GCF_000699245.1 Pterocles gutturalis | reverse complement strand
GTCCAGGGTCCCTGCCAGAAGCTGGTGACACGCTGGGCCTTTGACGCGGCTCAGGGCAAGTGCATCACCTTCAGCTACGGAGGCTGCAAGGGCAACGGGAACCAGTTCTACTCGGAAAAGGAGTGCAAGGAGTACTGCGGGGCTCCTCTGCTGGCAGGTACCCCAAACCTGCCCGCACCCTGCCCACACCCTGCCCGCTGTGCTGCGGGAGCCAGGGCAGCACCCTGCACCATCGCCTGTCCGGCTCCGGGCTGGGTCTGAGTGTGCTGGGTCTGCTGGGGGTTGGGATGGGGCTGTCCTCGGTCTGGGATAAGTGTGGGATGGGGCTGTCCTTGGTCTGGGGTGGGTATT
>NW_010100033.1:0-1307 GCF_000699245.1 Pterocles gutturalis | reverse complement strand
GGATGGGGCTGTCCTGGGTCTGGGATAAGTCTGGGATGGGGTTGTCCTGGGTCTGGGATAAGTCTGGGATGGGGCTGTCCTGGGTCCAGGATAAGTGTGGGACGGGGCTGTCCTGGGTCTGGGATAAGCCTGGGATGAGCTTTTTGGGTGTCCAGGATGGGTCCGGGATGGGTTTGTGCTGTACCTGGGATGGGTCTGTCCTGGGTCGGGGACTCTGACAGACTTGAGGAATATGGTCGTTAATCTGCAGACAGTATCGCACAGCAGGGTATGTATCGGCTGCAAACATCCTTAAGAGTCCTTAATGAAAGGGGGAACGGCCCCGAGGAGGCTGGGGTGCAGCAGGGAGCAGTGCAAGGACAGCCCCTGGGCAGGGGATGCCAGTGAGGGAAGAGTGGCTGAAAAATGTGAGGGAGTGTAGGGACCCTGACACCAAATAAGGACCAAACGGGGGTCCCTGCTGAGGGGTTCCCTTCTGTGCAAGGCCTGCCAGCCTCTCCAGCTCTAGCCAGGGCATGGCTTTCCATATTGAACCTCCTTGAGAGACACATTTAGCCCTCAGGACACAAGAACAAACAGGTTTTCAGGAGCGTGGCAGGGGAAATCTCTCCGTACAGAGGGGTGAGCTCAGGGGTCTTCAACCACCGCCAGCCCTGGGCGAGCCTGCTCCCAGGGGGTAGGAGCTGGGGGGCTCACTGTGCCCCCATGGATGGGAGATGGGGACAGAGTAACACGTCTCAGGGCAGAGCCCGCCTTTTGTTATCCCATCACCAACATAAAGTGCATTAATGCCCCTGTGGTGGGTGGTGGGACACAAAGTGACACCCCAGAACAGCACGGGGATGTGCAGAGGGTCTGGACTGCTTCGCCCCATCACTGACAGCAGGGACAAAGTGGGAAGTGTCAGCCATTGCCATCTGTCCGTGGGGCGCGGAGGGGAGCTGGGGGTCTGTCCATCACCTCGCATGTCTCTCCACTTGCAGAGGACGAGGAGTTTCTGCATCTGTCAAACTGACGTGGGCGGAGGACGAGCTGCTGTCACCCAGCACCAGGGCCTGGCAGGAGGGTGCCATTTTTTTTCAGCACAGGAGATGCCTCCAGCAGTAAATGTCTCAAATGTGACCAATGAGCCCAGTGTCTGTCCTCGAGTTGGTGGGGAGCCGGGTGGGGGGTCCAGGAGGGGCAGGGGATGCTGTGGGCTCCTCACTGATCTCCCCAGTACAGCGTCCTCCCAGCTTTGTGGGGCTGCTGGGTGCTCCCCACTGAGTCTCTGTCCCTTCCTCAGCCCTCAGCCCCCCGCCCACGCA
>NW_010100032.1:110942-150110 GCF_000699245.1 Pterocles gutturalis | reverse complement strand
ACCCAAACCATTCTATGATTCCATTATTCCATATTGTCACTTACAGCTTCTGTTTTTCAAAATCACATTTAATTTTCTTGTTGGTCATGTTACTTACTATGACCCTTGCAGTCCTCACAAATGTTATGCACCTTTTTTTCATTTTCTGTCTAAAAGAGAGTTTGTTTCTTCTTCTACAGGAAAATGAGGCAGTCACTTCTGGAAAACATAAACAGTGCAATCATACAGAAAAAAACTTCAGCTCTTTCAGAGACCTGTGTTTGGACCTGTTGAAAGTTGTGCAGACATGACAACCAAAAAATAGTAATGTTGGGAGAGAGATAATACAAAAAGAAAGATTTCTTAAATCAGAGGTGCTGCAGGATAGTGAGAAAGATTTATTACTATTTTTTGAGGGGAAAATCCTTTAAATCTTAATCCCAGTACAGAGATGTAAATAGGAGGGCAAACTGTTTGCTGAGGTGTTGCTCTACCTCATTAATTGTGTATATACAAAATCTTAAAAGACTTAATATTCTTACTGTTGCAAGACACTGTATCTAGTTTACAATACAGTACTTTATCCAGACCACCTTGCACCCAGAGCAGGTAGGCAAGGCTGTGCAATCCCTTGTTCAGGTGTGGATATACTGTGGCGTGTCGGAAATTGTTGGGTCTGAACAATAAACACAGCAGTTTTACTGTTTGAACCTTGACATCTTTGAATTCAGAAACAGCTGTATAATTCTACCACCCTTCATTGTAATGCCGCTTGCATAGGGCAGCCAGAGCCTTTGGACAAAAGCAGCAAAAGCTCGTTAGGCTGCTGCAGGACTGGAAAGCTTTTCAGTGTGAGTAGGTGGCAAGCTTTAACAAAGGTCAGCAGGGATCTCAGGGGTTTATAGAGCCCCTTTGTTTACAGATGTTACCTGATAACCCTTGTTATGAGCACCAGCTCAAGAGGATGTGCAGGTTGTTGCTGACCAAATTGCCAAAGCACTGAGAAAGGGCAAAATACACTTGCAGTTATCCTGGCAAAGCAAATCCAGTCCAGCAAACCTCAGGCTAAATCCAGTTACTCTTATGGATGAAAATTTCATCATACGGTATCCAGGTAGTTTGTTGTACAGTGACTTCTTTATAGATTTTTCAGTATTCTTTAATATCAGATATGCCAGCTTTGCTTTTTCACAGCTGTATTTCTGAGTAGATACATAAACCCCAGTTTAAACATGTATGGACAGTATAAAATATCAAAATAATGGAGCTGAACAGAGCTACAGGAACAGCCAAAGTCCTCTGTTAAAAAGCCACGTTGTAAATTTGTCTTATTTCTGTGGTCACAGCAGTTCAAATAATAAAGCAGTTCAAATCCTCCAAACTGTATTATTAAAAGTTTTTATGGCCATGCTCAGACAATTTATACTGAATATGACTGATGAAAACATTTATTGAGCAAGAGAGAACACTATAACTATGATAAGCAATATTTCATGTCCTTGCTAATTAAGAAATGCAGCAAGAAAATATCTCAGTATCAGAAATATGTTTGGAATATGCAATTTGATAACAAAACAATTATTCTGCCTCTTTGCAAAGGCAAAAAAGTTGGTAATAATAAATATATAAAAAGTTATAAAAAATAGAAAAATACAAACTAAAAATACCTTTTTTTTTGTTTTCTTTTTTATTTGTTTAAGCAAAGAATGAGTTGCAGTATCTTTTACTAGGTCCACTTCTGCAATATTTATGCACTTCATACAATTTGCATAGTTTTAATTGGCTAGCCAAATCCACCCAAAATGACATTGTTCATAGGCAAATGAAAACCTTTGCATCACCTGCAGCTGGTAGCAAACCAAACAAGATTAGATCAAATAAGGAAGAGGATGGTTAATACTCTGAAGAAAATTGTCTCAGTACTCATCACCTCCTCTCAAAAAGCATGTAACTAAATAAGAGGGGTTTCACAGAAAAACAATGTAAGTGATCAGGGAAGAAATTCTAATTTAAATAAGTGAGAAAAAGGATGAGATTGAATTTTTAGAGAGGGAATTAATAATAAACATATATTGGAACTGAAGACCTAATAATGTGAAAAATTATGTATTGATCTTCAGAATATTTAATCATAATTAATTTCAACATTTTTAAAAGGCTGTGAAGATGTACACCTCAAGGCTTAAACAGATACTGATTGAATGTAGAAAGTAGATACCACATAGATGTATGATACGGGATTCTTCCATCCTTTTCTGAACCATCTGTTGCTGTTAGGAACAAGATACAGAGCCAGCTAGAAATTTGTGTAGAAACAGCCTTGAATTTCCTTCTGGTTTTGATAAGCTCAGAACAATCACTGGCTCACTGCTGTGTCCAAGCCAAAACTCCCAGTCTGTGAGCAGTTTTCAGCATCTATGGTTTTGCGTCCCCAGTTCATAAAAATAAATCTGTTCAGTTGGATAATTTTAGTTTCAGTCTTCCTGGTTCATCTCCAATGAATTAATCTTGCTGTCCTGGAGCATTGCAATTCCAAAGGATCCTGTTAGAAATGAGTTGGTTTTTTTTTTTTTTTTTTTTTTTTAATTAACTCAGTAAAATACACTTCAAATGTAGAAACAGCCATGAGTATTTTGAAGACTTTATTACTCTTGATGTTAAGTTCGTTAGCAGTGGGATCAGTGGGTGTTTTGTTTGTAACTTGCATTGTAAAATGCCTCATGTACTTTGTATTACAGTAGGAAATAATATTAGTGTATTGTTCTCCAGAAAGAAAAGAAAAATGAAACTCTCAGCTTAATGCATTATGAAGTTGCAGTTTCACCCTTGATCACATACTGGGGACTAGTTTGCAAAAGCAGGTAAACAGGTAAGGTCCATCTGTCATCTACTTGACAGGTCTGGACAGAAAACTGACTTTTGAGGCTCCCTAACCTGGGAGCCTTATAGCTCCTTTGATCGCACCTACCTGCAGTTGTTTCTGAAGGGTATTCTCTCCCCTCTGTGTCAGAGGAAAGAGAGAGGGCAATTCCAGATGGAAATTCAGATCTTACTGATTTGCCTGCTGAAGTTGCCCATTTCTTTTCTTGACTGTAGAGGCAGTTTACAGTAATTATGGTGTGATTAGGTTCACCTAATTTTAGATATCTGCAGGCACTTCTAGAGTGCAGTTTATGTGGCATATACTTAAGCAGCTGCTTTAGGATGAGATGAATCATGTCTAAAAATGCTCATTTCTCCCCATTTTACTGTAAGGGAAGTCTGTATAACTACCTCATAAGTAAATGTCTCCATTTTCTGTGCAGGAGAGTAATTAGGCCATCAGCAAGTCTGTGATGAGGGATTTATTCTAAATACCTTTCCTAAGAGCTGCCTCACTTGGCCTAAACAATTAAGACCCACTAGCTGAAAATAAAGAACATTAATGAATGTTAACACAGAAAAGAAGAAGAATGTGGTTGTCATAGCTAATTAGCTGTACCACTGAGTAACACATGAGTTCTGATTTCAGGAAATGCTGAACGAAAAGGTACAACAAGGACTGGAAGCCAGAACTACCATCACAGATAAATGCCCTAAAACTAAGCCTTGTGCTGAATCTGTCTTTTACCCAGCAAATATTTATGCAAAATAGAAAGCAGGCACCATTTAGAGTTGCCTGCACCACCCCCCTGGAATACCCTACGGGCTTGTGCTTGGCAGACCGTGTTAGCTGGGCTGAACCTGGATGTGTCTGAATCACCTTCTGCGGAAGAGGGATTTGAAAGCACATCTCCTAACACATTTCTGCGCTCACTTCTTAAAAGCAGAAAGGCAGAGAAGTACCACTGGAGCAACAATCACCATTTCTCTCAACCAGGTTTTGAAGGAGAGTATTAATTTTTGCATGGGTTCTGAAAGACACGGCTCATGCACATCGCTGCAAAGGTTGAACCAGGTGCCTCCTTGCCAGGACGAGGTTCCTGAACGTTGCAGAGTACAGTCTGGAGTCTGAGGTTGGGGTTTCCTCTTCCTTACCTTGTGAAACTTCACATGCAGCATATCTGTTGGAAATCCCTTTTTTATGGCATCCAGCTCTTCTCAGCATTGTCCATACCATCAGACTCGGTCAGTATTGTGGATTGTAAGTGGGAAAACAGAAGAATCTGTGTGTTACTTCACTCTTTTAGTGATGAATCACACTGAACTTTTCCAGCCTTATTCTTATATGACTAGACCTCTTGAACCACAGAGGACATACCTTCTGTTAGCTTGGGGAAGCATTTCAATCTGAGCTGAAATTCTGAAGGTCATTAAAGCAAACGGAAATAGAACATACATATGTGCAAATTACTTTTTCAAGGAGCAAAAGACAGCTCAGCATCTGCTCCTTCCTTATATTCTTTTCATTACTAAGTAATTACTCATTACTTTGTGTGAGATCTGGTTCATCTCTGAGGGACATAGTCTACTCTCAAAATAAGTGAGAGAGGGCACCATAATCTATAGGATAGGCTGATGCTATTCCTTAAAAAACAAATAAAACAAAGAAACCCAGGCACTTCTAAGGCACCTTGGCCAAACAATAGCATAATTTTACTGGATTCAGTCTAGAATATGCTTGATAGTAAGACCTTACAGTTATATAGAACTTTTCATTTTGAACAATCTGTATGTACTCTGTCAAGAAGCAATGAGTTCATGTGCCATCTGAGAACAAGCAGGTGATGAGCAGTGATTGATGCTACACAGAACAGGGAGTGAGTAGGAATCGCCTGACCAAAACCGGAATTTTGCCAGACACTGGAAATAATTATTTACATATTACTTCTTGCTGATTTTTGACCTCTATTTAATCTGAATGAACAGACTAATGAAGCAGCACATCAGTTTTAAATGCTGTCACTGTTCTTTTTTTATTAGTCAGTTTACCAGGTGAATGAGCTTACTTTCATAAGCAGACATCACTGAATTTTTTAGTGCTAATATTTATCATAATAAAAATGTGCATGCTATTGTCACACAAGTGGGAAGTTAGATACTTTCATTTATGGGTCAAATGAAACAAACAACAGCAAGGGAACCTAGGTAGGATCAAGGGTAACACTGAAAATGAAGGTAGAACTTTCAGATTCATCAGTATTTGAATAAAGTAAATTTTAAGCTATATATATATATATTTTTTTTTTAATTAACAAGCTTTTTTTTGGTTAAAAATTCAGAATTATCCTACTAATTTTTTAGTGGATTTTCAGAAGAAATTGCAACCCATCCTACTTCAGTGTGTGAAGTATGCAATTACCAAGTACTATGCAGCTATGCAATTTAAGCAGCCGTAAAGTCAGGTAATATCATAGTATCTATGCTGTCTTTATTGCACTTTTCTTTGAAGCATCTAGATTAGCTACAGCCAGGAGTTAATCAAACTAAGTGGACCCCAAAAGCAACCCCATTTTTGGATTTCTGAAAGGAATTTTTTTTTTGTTAAATATGAGCTGCGATAATATATTTACCATATGAAAAAAAAAATCTTTATAGAGCTTCTATAGAGTTTCTATATAGGCTTCATACAAAAAATTAAAAAAAGAAAAGAAATGGCTTCTGTCCAGAAGTGTTTGTAATTTGTGATCATTTACTGTTTTTCTCAGAAATCATTTTAATTGTGTATATTAAAAACCAAACTAAAGGGGAGGATGTGGAGGTGTGGGCGAGATTATTGCATTTCTTATTTGGGATGCTCACTATGGACCGTTTGTAACATCTGAATGTATAAACTTATTTAATTAAATTGGCCGTAAGATGCAACTTTGTCCAAAGAGAGCATCTTTGCCAGTGTCCAAGGGCCAAGCCAGACCAGTGGGCATCTCTCAGCAGATGAGCTGAATGGTGTGTCTTAACATTTCGGGCTGTTTGTGTGGGAAGGCTGCCTGCCCACTTCTGTGTGCACTGGTGGGTCTGCAAGGGCCTTTCTGCCCTCAGCATGAGGCTTCCTGACCTTGACACTCAACCTCAGCACACAGCACATGCAGGACTTTATCCTCCTGAAGCTCAAGCATCTCATTTAGTGTGACAGAGCACAGAAAAATAGGTCTTCATTAGCTGGCACTAATTTCAGGCTGAATACATCTTTGTAACCGTAGTTTGCAACAAACCATCACTGAACCATCATATTTTGCTTGCGAGTGTTATGAAGCTGTACAGAAAAAAAGGCAATTTTTCTTACTGCTTTGGGACCTATTAGGGCAAACATTTTAGTATTCATAACACAGCCCATATAACTTACTGAGCCATACTGAAAGACACCATTGGCTGTCCAGTGGGTTTTAACTGCGCTAAGCTTTATTGCCTTCTGGAAAAGTACTTTGTAAAAATCCCTGTCTGCACTGAAGAAAAATGAATCTTTTTCACACTAAACATATTTTATTCCAATGAAAATTTAGAAAATATGAAGCTGATGAAACTGAACTCTAAATAACGTATGTATAGTTAAGACCTGAACATTTGTTATGGGCAGCTATTTATTTTTTCTGTGTAAAAAACAATGACAAAATTTGGCCTGTGACTCAGATTAGAGGACACATGAGTCAACAGTATGCCACGAGAATATCCAGTTGTCAAATCCAATTTATCATTTGTGTTAGCAGACTTGTTAAAGTACAAATAATTATTTCACATTGGACTTTAGAGAATTAGGTCAAAACTTTATTTACAAAACAGAGAAAAAATAAGCTACCATTCTGTTTTAGTATGACATTGGTTCCCACAGTAGTGTTTTAGTCCTACCAGACCTTCTGCCTTGGTGACAATTGTTGTGCACACCACTGTTTTCTGAATTAATCTATAAGTAAAGAAGACATTACCATATACTTAGGCAAGCAAATAGCTTAAGAGCATGTTTAATGTGGAAAAGAGAAATATTCTTATTAGGAACCATGAGAGTTTATTCACGTACATAAATGCACAAGCATCTCTCTGTTTGGGTAGACCCATTGCTGTCAGAAATATATCTTTACTGGTGTTTGAACATTTATAAGTGAGTATATTTTTCTTCCCAGGGGAAGTATGCCTCTGTAAAATGTCTCTTGGAACTTCAAAATAGCTCAGGTATTTTCTTGCAAGATTTTGCTGTTCTTATGGTTCCTGAAACCAAGACAATAAATTCAACCAACAAACCAACCAACCAACTATAGAAACCCCAACAAACACATACAGAATTATTGAAATAGACTGAACCCACTATTTTGCATTGCAACTGCAATTGATGGCATGTGGAATAACTGTTACTTCACAATTTTAATGTATTTGTTCCCAGTACAGATCCAGATGCAAATCCCGTTTATTTCTAGGAAGACAGCAAAGAGCTGTTCTGTGGGTCAAACCTCTTGCACAAATATTCCTTTTCTGTCGTAGCCTTTGTGCCCATGCAGTTTATTACCTCTAATAAACAATCTTTAGAATTGGCTCTTGTACCCATCTCAGATATCTTTTGACTCAGATATACAGATAAAACTGAAACTATCTCTTGAGAAAAGCTACACGGCCATCCAGAACTGTGGATAACCTGCTGAGGCACTGTCAGCTTTTTAGCTCTTCTGAGCAGCTGCTTAGATCTTCAGTAATTACATACCTCCACAAAAGACTGCGGCTTCAATGTGGTGTAAGGGGGAGTCTAAATGCAATTCATTTACTCACAGTGGCTGTTCCACAGCTGAGATACTAAGCTATCCCTTGCCTTTGTGTCTCTGTTTAATGTATAATTATCGTTTCTTAATGGAATTTTGATACCACCAGGTTTTCAATTCTACATGCTCCCTCTAGGCACACTTTTATTCATACACAAGATGAATGAATATTTTAAGTTTAACATTTTTGCAAATAGGTCATTTTGTTTACTTTTTAGTTACAAAATTTATTTGAAATTATAAAAACTGCCTACATCAATCTTTCATACGTGTTTCAGCGTTGTCATTAAAAATACCTAAATCAAAAGGCAAAAATCACAAATTTTTTCTTCTAGATGGCAGCTCATCTAGTGATTTAAAATTCACAGAAAGTTTTTTAAATCTTAAAAAAATTGTTGGAGTCAATCCTGACTTGATTGCTTGTGAAGATGTCCGGGGAAAAGTCCTCCTGAGTGATTCATGCTGTATAGCCCAGCTTTCTTACCAGCATGGGAGTATCCCACAATACTTATCTGAGTTTTTATTTTCAAAAGGCCCAGACCCTTAGGCAATACCCATATTTGCCAATTCTTATTACCTATGTATGCAGCATCTGTGCAGTTCTGTTGACTTCAGTGGAATTATTTTTCATAAAGAGTGGGACAGAGTGGCTCTCCTGGATGCAAACAGCCCATTGTGTGAGTTCATGGCTCTTTGTGTTAGAATTCAAATGAGACCTTTCCAGCTCTGTACAAGCTTTTGAAAATAAAGTATTGTCAGCAGAATATCTGTTGAGGAGGAGTGAGGAATCCTATCAAATGGGCCTTCCTTTCAGGAAAAATGACTGTTAGAAATTTGAGCAAGCAACAGAACTAGAAATCTTGCTGCTTCTTATTAATGATAGGATGATAGTGAGGAATGTCTGTTGGTTTGTGTTGGGAGGCAATTAGTTGTGGAAATGGAGCACTGGAACAGAATTGTCCTGTTAGTAATGTGTCGGGGACAGGGGGAGGAAGAGGAGTAGTTCCTAAACAGGTGGTTGAACTTGAAGGAATTACATGAGAAGTTACTGAAAAAATCTCAATAGGTCTGTCTTGGTTTTGCAAGAGCGAGCTTGATTTGACTTGTTTAGAATCAGATTCATTAAAGGATTTAAGTACTTGCAGGTTAAGAACAGTTGTCTTCACATTTTAGGATCCTGATCCCAAGAGGGAATCTGAAGATACAGTTGAAAACCAAATTCTGTCCGTAAAGTATAAAGAGGGACCTTATAAGAAGTATAATGAGCTACTTCAAGCAGTCGTTATTTTAATCTATAAAATGTGAAAGATAAAGGAGTGCATTAGGTACGCCTGAGCAAGGGTTTTTTATTCTCATGTAATTTCTAGACCCAGATGTAGTTTGTTTAGGATCTCAGGCTCCTTCTGCTCAGCCATAGCCACACTGGTCGTGAAACAAATGTATGTGTCTGAGAAATTTTCAAACGATGAAGAAAATGCTTCTGGGACGAGGGTGCTGCTTTGGGAAGCTCAGTTGGGTTTTTTGTGTACCTAAAGTACAACACACTAAAGTAAGTTAAATCTTTTTTTTTTTTCAGATTGGGCTCAAAGCGCATAATATGCAGTTACAAATTGAATAAGGGTCTGCACATGGTTCACCGTAGTTCTCTGATATCATAAGATGTAGTGTGAGATATATTTGTTCTCCTTCTGGTAGCACCACTTGGAAAAAGGGACACCAGGAGAAAGGCCAAGTGATGTTAGCATGAATCAGTCAGATGTGGAATTGATATGTTTTAGCTCCATTCACAGGAGCCGGTGTTTTATGCATTAATGCATAGTCTCACATATTTCTGTCTGACTTGGAAATTCTTTGCAAGTAGTCCTTTTCTGGAAGTTTAGGGAAGGTTTCCCATTTATCCTTGCTTTGTGCTTGTGCTTTAGAAATTAAGATCTTTTTTTTCTTAGAAGGCATTCAGTTTAAGATGTTTCACATGGTAAGTACTTGCTGAAGGAAAGGGTTATAATGTAGTTAAAGCACTGGACAAGTCATGCTATATGGCGGTTCAAATCCAAGGATATGGCTCTTGTGAGGGTTTGACTGTTCAGAAAGTAAAAAGCAACAAATCAGCCAAGGATTTTAGCAAGCCCTCAACAAGTTATTTTCTCTGTGCTGATATGTACAGTAATCTTAATAGGTCTTCCTGGTGGAACAGACCATGAACTGAAGTTTATAATATTAACTTGTACTGGGTCTTCTAAATCACCATGCTCCTGCAAAAATAGTTTTGCAGTAATAGACAAAGAACGGTATTAGAGTCATACATGGGTCACTACAGAAACATTTTTAAAAAATGCTGCCAGCTAATGATTGCAGTGCAGAACACCTCGATTTGAAAGTCATTCTTTCTGCCAGAAACTTCTGTAGAAAAATAACTGGGTTTCAGGTTTGCAGAAGAGGTTAAGAAGTTAAGGAACTGGAAAGATGACTTACTAGAACTCAAACATACTTTATTTCTTTTAATACCTCACTTTCCACCCCTCAAAAACAGCTTCTAATGGATTCTCAAGTGACCCTTAAGTCTTTACTCTAGAGACAATTTTTAATATTTTTTTTTGTAGGATAAAGTACATCCATATGTCTGCTTTTATTGAATGTTCCTAACGGTCTCTGGAAAATAGCACTTCTTTTGACAGCGATACTTTTTTTGCTTTCAGTTTCTTTGATTAAACCTTTTGGAAGAGTAATCCATGCGGGTTTAGGATCAAATTCTGATTTTGGTCACACTGCTATATATGGTGTAAGCAGGTTTAACATTTCAACAGATGCCTGAAAAGAATTAGTTAAAAGATCCCAGTTTCTTTGTCACTTCATCACTCTTGTGTCCTAAGTTAGTTGAGGAATCAAAGTGATGTTCTCAGTACAACACAACAAAGACTTTAACAGCTTATCACTTCCCATTTTAATTTAAAATGAAGCTTGATGGATACTTCGGCAATTTTTTTGGTTGATAGTTTGGCTAGGAAACTAACTATCCCATCATGAAGTCTGAGTAGGAATTATGCCAAAATGTTGGGAGGAAGAGGGAGGAAGTGCGTTGGAAGGAGTGGTGAGGCTGTTGGTAGAAAGTGCGTGGAAGTGGGAGAACAAAAACTTCCCATGGGCAGTCTTAAGAGACACTTGGATTTCTAAATGCTAGTGCCATGTTTTCCTGCATTAGCCTAGGATAAAATCTTTTTTTTCTTTTTCTCCTTATCAGTCTTTCAAATCCCACCTGTCTTTTATCCTGTCTAAGGGAATGTCTACAGACACGCAGCTTGCACTCACCTTGCATAGCTGCAATTAGCCTAGCCCAGGCAGTGGAAGTAATACACCACTGTCCCAGCACCCTGTTGTGCCCGAGCAAATCAGCCTTCCTGGGAAGCAGGACCTGCAACGTGAGCCCAGCTTTGCACTGCTGTAGCTGCATTGAGCTTTGGTCTCCTTGTGCTCCACTGTGCACTGCAGCAGAACTGGGCAGGACGTCTCCTCTCAGTTTAAGCATGTAAAAGTTAGGCATAGGAATTTCAGCCCCTCTGTTGGCATTAGAAAGAAACAGCCTGTCCAAAACAGTCCTTCTCCCCTCTCAGACTTGTATTTCAGGATTGGACAATGGTACCGATCTCACTGTATTAGCTGCAGAGTGAGACCAGATGACTACTTCAGACTTGACGTCTGACTCTTAGATAGCTAAAGATGAATCATATTTGTTTCACGTTACCATTTGATTTATCCCCAGTAAGTGAAGAATGGAAGATGAGTGGGGCTGTGAGTGTCATGAATCCCTCAGCTTCAGTGGTTTGGGTTGTTTTCGATTTTAATTTTCCTTTTCCAATGTCTGTAGTATTAATTCCCTGACAATTCAAAATGATGCCAGGGAGGCCTTTAAGAAATTCAAAGCTGAAAGAAAACGAAAGCAAGTAGTGCACGACAGTGAAAAAAGGAAGGGGGATAAGAACATCTGTAAGAGTTGCGAATAGCCGGGGCGGTGCCCTGCGGCCACGGAGAGCAGCCAGGTGCCAGGCATCAGCCATTGTCAAAAAATATGTGCTTTCGGTTTTGTAACCGTCCTAAAGGGATTTTGAGGGGAATCTGAAATTTATACCCTCGCAGATAATAGAGCCACAATTCTGTTTTTTTTCTATTAACACAGAAGTGAGGGATGAGAAGTATAGGAAGTGGACACAAAACTAAATGGGTAACAAGTAGAATAAAAATAATTTGATTTAGTGACACAATGCCTTTTCTCTGTAACTGTCATTCCACCGTTTTATAAATGTGGTATTTTTATGCAGGATTATGCAGTGTAGGAGCTACAATGCTGTCTTACTTTGGGAGAAGAGAGTATGGGGAGAAGCAAACAAATTGATGAGAATAGAATCACAGAATCATAGGATCATTAAGGTTGGAAAAAGACCTCAAGGATCATCAAGTCCAACCATCAACCCAACACCACCTAACACAAGAGACCATGTCCCTAAGCAACACATCTACACGTTTCTTGAACACCTCCAGCAATAAGTGCTAACAGCCTAATACCTCTGCTTTTATACAGTTGAACCTATGAGATTGTAAAGTGATTGCCTAAAAAAAAACATCAAAGATTGTGTATCTGTAGGTATGGTAAAATCCTATTGCGAGGAATCCCCAACACTTTTCTGAGACTCATCAAAATATTTTTAAAAGTCTTTCTGTAAGAAAGCAATATTTTTCTTTTTGTTAAAGCATAGCATACTGTGGCTGCAACCTCCTGATGTGAAAACACCATTGAGATATTTTGCTATAAAGGTCTTCATATGCAAATCACAGGTTATGAGGTAAAGCAGCAGATTATCTGTGAAATTTGATCTTGCCCATTTTCTATAGGTATGTGTAGAATTAGCATTTACAAACACAGTAAATTTAGCAGTTGCATGGTCCAGAATGCAACTTCATAAACATGCTGGTTTTACAAATTGCTTTCAGATGGTGGTTTCAAATGCAGAGGCTGGTGAATGATCTTCTCAACTAGCACCTCAGTAGGAACTTACTAGTCAGCCCAGGAGATGTGTACTTAAACTGATTTCATTCTGTGGACGGGAGGACAGCATTATTCTAATTGACCTTCAGCACATAAAATGCAAGTGTTTTTTTAACCACCTAATGGAAAGAGAACAAGGTTTTATTTTAAAAGTGTATGTACTTCGCTGGATATTTCAGCTATCTAATGCATGTAATATTTCTAAGGTAGGCTTAATATAGAATAAAGAGATATATTGCTCTTTTTATAGGCTTTTATCACTTCTTAGCTGTTCATTCTTGCAGAGAAAAGTAATCTGTACTACTGTGAGGTAAGGGAAGTACCACTGATTTTCAGTGTGTCTCTTCTACCCCTAATGCACTCACAAGCAGTGGACTGGTGCCTGTCATGGATCTGGCTCTGTTCCGGGAATCCCCATTTCAACAATTGTTTTCGTAGCCCAACACGAGTTACAGCACCACAATATGTGAAATCCTATTTTTAAGAAGCGTGTTACAGCTTTCACTGATGTTCTGTGTCTTTTAATGAAAAGGCGTTTTAAAGGAATGTTTTGTTTCAAGAAAAGCATCTTCCAAAGTAATTTTTGAAGGAATATATGACATTGTAATAAATGGAGGACTGTGACTGATAAATAATACCATTTACAGTCCAAACTTAGATTGCTTTTAAAACAAAGCCTGTAACATTTTAAAATAATTAAAGCAAATAAGCAGTTTGCTTTCTTTCTTGAGGCTTTTAAACAAAACAGCTGGAAATGAAATTTGGTACTTCCTTTCTTAACCATACCAGCACTGGAAACAAACAAAAACTCCTGTTTGAGAAATAGGCTTAAAAAGTAAAAAAGCCTCTCTCTCTTTCAGGCTTTTTCTAAGGGAATGACAGTTCATATTTCTTGGAGAAAGGACCAGCCAAAGTGCCTTTCTTTAAAATGCAGAAAATTATTTGCAGCAAAGAGCATTTTGTGTAGTACCTGGTTTGGGATGTGGAAGTAAAAATTAACATACCAGCCAGAACAAATTGTACCTGTTTATTGATACCAAAGAAAAATCAATTATTTTAGAAAGCAGTGGTAGCTCTGGATGCTGAAGAAAGGTATCATAAGGCCTTGAGTGATGAAAACTTTTAACTGCAGTGCTTACAAACAAGGAGAAAAAAAAAACATACTGCAGGAAAAATCTGCCCTGGCCCAGAGTATCATTAATTTTATATGTCGTGTTATGCCATAGGAGCAATTCAGAAAACTGGCACCTTTAGTTGACCAGGTCAGCAGTCTTTCAGATGTGGGAAGAAAACAGAGTTTCCATTATTCCTGGAAGAGACGTCTTGGCTATATAAAAGTTGAGAGTGATGTACCATACCTATCCTTATAGGCATGTGCCATAATTTAGAGCATGGTCTAGGAAAAGCAGAGAAAGCTTATTTTACTGTAGGCTGAAAGAAATTGATTAAAAAATCACAGAGTCACAGAATGGTTAGGGTTGGAAGGGACCTTAAAGATCAGCGAGTTCCACCCCCCCTGCCAGGGGCAGGGACACCCTCCACTAGCCCAGGTTGCTCAAAGCCTCATCCAGCCTGGCCTTGAACACCTCCAGGGATGGGGCATCCACAGCTTCTCTGGGCAACCTGTTCCAGTGTCTCACCACCCTCACAGTGAAAAATTTCTTCCTCATACCTAATCTAAATCTACCCTCTTTCAGCTTATAGCTGTTACCCCTTGTCCTGTCCCTACCCCCCCGATAAAGAGTGCCTCCCCATCTCTCCTGTAGCCCCCTTCAGGTACTGGAAGGCTGCTGGAAGGTCTCCCCAGAACCTTCTCTTCTCCAGGCTGAACAACCCCAGCTCTCTCAGCCTGTCCTTTTATGGGAGGTGCTCCAGTGCTCTGACCTCTTCATGGCCTCATCTGGACCAGCTCCAACAGCTCAACATCCTTCTTGGGTTGGGAGGCCCAGAACTGGGCAGAGTACTGCAGGTAGGGTGTCACAAGAGCAGAGCAGAGGGGGAGAATCACCTCCCTCAACAGTACTGGTCACGCATCTTTTGATACAGCCCAGGACACAGTTGGCTTTCTGGGCTGCAGCCGCACACTGCCGGCTCATGTTCAGCTTCTCATCAACCAGCACCCCCAAGTCTTTCTCCTCAGGGCTGCTCTCAATCCATTCTGCGCCCAGCCTGTATTTGTGCTTGGGATTGCCTCAAGAATAAGAATTATCATACTGGATAACCAATGATCTGATTCTGTGGGCATTGACTGCTATATCTTCCTCTTTTGAGGGACTTAAATCTTCAGAAAAACAGATATGAACATTAAATAATTTAGAAAAATCACATGTTAAGTAGAATATCTAATATAATTGTGCTGTGCAGAGTGGTCTTCTGGCCTCTGTGGTGTGCCAAAAAGATTTTGGAAATTTCAAGAAGTATCTTGTGTTAGAATAATTTTCTCGTTTTCTACTCATCAGCAAAGCATATTTTCTTCTCTAAGCGTAGCAGCTATTGAACTGTCTACAGAGTGCTTCAGAGGAAAAAAACCCACCTAGCTACAATAACATTTGCCTTAGCAAAAAGAGTGGTGTAAAGTGCATCCCTAGAGTGTAAGAAGACTCTTAATGTTAGACAATTAAGCCTTCAGAAGTAGTGAAATGCCAGTTAAGGTTGAATGAATAATGTTAACTCTGTCCCTTGTGCGCATACATATTCTGATATTCCTTAATGATATGATTGCTTACAGTTTATCACTTAATATTGTATAATGTCACATATTTGTCTTCTGTGGCTTTAGATCTGTCTCCGTTATTACATGTGGCTAATAATAAGAGCACAACTGTTAAAAATGAAAAGGAGCTGATTTTCTATTGTCCTTCCCATTATGTGTACAACTTAAACAAAGTAAGATTTTAAATGTTTTTTGGACTAGGATCATAGTTTTATATTAATTTTAAATTTGTGTAAATATCTACTAGAAAAGAAACCAGGGGGTGGGGAATCTCAGTGATTGGCATGTCTGAAAACACCTCTTTTTTCTCGTCAAATTGCAATGTTTTATTTTCCTAGATTTAAAAGATTTAAGAAAATTTTTTTTTCACTAGTAATGAGAAATGTGATTCTACTGTAGTATCTTTGTGCTGTAAAATACAGTGTTTGTTCTGCATTGTAAACAACTTCACCATTTAGGGATGTTAGTACCTATAAACTTTAACCAAGTAGCTGAAAATTAGGGAAATACATGAGTGGATGGAAACTAGGTATTTTAGAGATATTTATGCAGAAAAGTGCAAGTCCAGGTTTGCTAGAGGAAATAATTTTTAAGACTTAATTCTTAGTCCTTGCAAACTTTTTTCCATTTATCTGACTTCAGCTTTTCTCCTTCATTTTTATGTTGCAATGCTGATGTTTTCTAGACCCAGATCAGCAAAAATATATAAATATCCAGCTCCAATTTTAGTGCCTGACTTTGAAGCCATAGCCAATACCTTTGACTTTTCAGATAGCTCCTTAGAGCATATTTCATAGTGGTCACCTGTGCCTTAGAACAGTGTGATTGATGCTGTCAATAAATGATTTTCTATCTTGTTTTGTAAATGTTCAACATTTTCCCTTTCCTAAATAGTTGTCGTGTGTCTTCTGTTTTTCTGAGTCCTGCAAGTGCCAGTTGGAAGAGCATAACCATTGAAAGCTTTCTTGTTCTGATAATGAAATATGCTTAAATATACAGTGTTCTATAGGCAGTGTGAAAAAATAAGGGACTTTTCAGAAGAGCTGAAAGTTGATTTCAGTTGATTCTTGTAAAGAGGCATTAAACTCCCGGCGATTTCAGTTCTGGTGCAGCAGCCACAGGTGCTCTGTGGCTCTTGGTGAGTCAGTAGGGAGTCTGTGTGCAGCTCTGCTCTCTTTTCCTTAGATGTCATGTAGACAAATTACAAATTAGCTGCAGGGAAGAAACATCGAAGAGATGTAAAAACAGAGAAATTCAGTCCCTTGGTTTGTTCAGGTCAACAATAACATGGGGAAAAAAAAAAAAAAAGAAGTAAGGAAAAAAAAGAACGAAAAAAAGTGGTTTCATTCACAATGTAGGCATTTTTTTTCATGGAGTTATTCCAGGTATTTCATTGCTGCAGCGAAAGAGAGTACTGTAGCCAAGGACTGGAAACTGAGGTCAGAGACATTAAAATCAAAATTAAGGTGCGAATGTTTAAGAGTAAGGCCGAGTAAACTTCCAAAGAAAGGGTCGAGTCCCCATCTCTAGACCTTTCTGGAAAGTGCCATGGCAAACATAAATAAAAGGCTTAATACAGGGGTCACTGGCTGAAACAGCATGTCCTGCAGTGTGGGGAAGTCAGACTAAATGATCTCATGTTTTTTTCTGATCCTGAACCTCAAGCATTAGTATGTGTAATATTAAAATATAACTGCATGCCTTTGCCTGTTTTTAGAGCAGTTTTTGATCTTTCCAAATCTGCAGCCATCAAATGATGGATTTGACTTCTCTGTGCAATGCTTGTAAATTCCCCAAATTTCTGATGCAGAAATGCAGAAAATGCAATTTGCCTCAAAACATAAAATAAATTTAAAAAAAAAAAAAAGTAATACTAAGTCTGTCTCATGCTCAGTTCCGTCTTTACAGACATATAAATTGCTCAGTGACATTTTTCTAAAGCAATCATTGTTTCAGTAGCCTTTGGCAGCCTGGCTACTTTGAGACAAAAACTCTGAATAAATTATTTATAATATCCAGTATTTTTCAGTATCATTTTTCTTGTTTGTGGTGTAGTAGTTGGATGCTATCCCAAAATATTATTTTTTTCCCTTGTGGCATTCTGTTTTGGGCACAAATTAATACATGGATGAATAATAATAATAACAATAATAAAACTGAAAGTAGCAATAGTATTAAGTATATCTTCAGGTACTTATTAGGGCAACAGATAACATTTATGTGTTGCTTGTAGAACAGAAGCAAAACAATAGGCATAGTATACATTAGTATAGCATGAAAAGAAATATTTTTTAACAATAGGAGAAACATACTTGCAATGAGAAATTTTATATTATTACTAGAACAATTCTAATTTATTAATAGTGATTTTTTCTCAGCAGAAATTAATCAAATTTGTGTAGTGATTGTAATCTAAATTCCTCTGAACTGTTACTGAAAATGTTTTAAATATAATCACAACCTCCTTGAGTCACTGCTTTCATCAAAACACTTAGTGAAATATGTAAACACACACCTCACAGGAGGTGAAATCTATGGTCATTGCAAAGTTTTTTCTTCAGAGTTCAGTGTACCGATGGCAAGAAGCAAGAAAGCAGATGTGGGTGCATATGCATTAGCATTTCAGTTCAGATCAGGAATGGTCTTTGGAAGTAGATACCCTGATGGTCCCTACTTTGCCGTATTTTAGTTCATCCTGAAATCAGTCTCACAGGATGTGGACTGGTTTCATTTTGGGTGAAGATAACCCAGGAAGTGACCACCTATGAGTGGTCACGGAGTTCATGGTATTAGACTAGAACAAATACTGAGTAACACCCCTAAAGCATGTACGGTTTGGATATTAGGTCCTCCATCAGTCACCGCACTATTTGCTAATATAGATATATCCTCTCTTTAACCAGTCACAAAACCAGGCAGTATTACTTGAAAATTTTTAGGAGATACTACAATGCTGGCAGCATCCTCAGATGTTAGCTTGCCTCTTGGTTTTCCTTGATGTACGGAGTTCCCTTTATTGTTGAAATATTTCTGACCAGAAAAGCTGTTAACTCCATACATTGACTATTCCCTTTCTGAATTTGGGCATCTGCCAGCTCTTCCTTGACAGCTAGTGAATTAGTACATCTTTTCTGTGTTCCCTAAGAACAAAAAAACAGATCCTTTTTTCCCCTCTGTCTTTGGTCTTTTGTTGATTAGAAAGATGCCTGCAGAGTGCAGTACAGGAGAGACTGCTCTACTCAATTTTCTTTGAAATATCTCTCCTCCAATTGTTTAATTAAAACACCAAAAATCAGAGGCCTTTGTGGAATACTTCTGAATTCACCTCATGAATAAGATCATAGATTCAACTGAAGTCTGTCTTGAAACAGCCAGACAGTCTTTCTGATTATTTGCTCCAAGCTTCAACCAACATTACACATTTAGAAACTTCTTGAAATGTTTCGAGGCTTTTTGCTGGGGCAAACATGATTTGCACTTCCCTCACCTTCTCAGTTAAAACAGGAGCGTTCATCAGCTCTAAATATTCCCTCTCAGGAGTTCACTATTTTGATACAGAAAGCTAGTACTGAATCTGAATTAAATGGGCATGCTAACACTTTTTCAACAGGGGCTCTAAGTGATATTTTGTTCATGATGTTTAATTGCAAGGACAAGCATTTTTTTCCCCTTGGGTATTATAGAGTCTGAAAGTGTTTAGGCTGGTTGGCTTGTACTGTACTGATATAGACACATATAGATCTTTCCTTTTTCATAAGGTATTTCCTTAGCTCTGACATCTATTGCATGAAGCAGGTATAAGGACATAGATGCATTAGATTCATGCAGATATATAAAGACCTGCCTAACAGTTGCACATGCTTGCTTGTTTGGGACACCAGGAGCTCTGGCCTTTCGGAGATCGCTTCCTCTGGGGTGGACTCAGGGTGGCTGGCATGGCTGGTGCTCACGCCAGCACTCACCACCTCATGGCAGACTTGACGTGTCACACTAGAAAGCAAACAGGTATTGAGAGCATCAAAAAAAGGAGAGGAGACATGGGAAAGGCAAGATGAGAGTGCAACCGGGGAAGAAAAACTGTAGAAGGAAAGGCTAAAAGGAAACTGGAATTCAAGGTAAAAGCAAAGATATTGAGAAGTAGGAGAAAGTTAAAGAGCAAAAGGAAGAAAAAGAAAGCAGTTCTAGACAGGATCTCGTTATACATTTCTTGCCCTTAAGCAATGAATTGGATTTTTGTGAACTGAAGTCTCAAAGATTTAAATTACTCAGGCTAGCTCACCGAGGTAATGAACAGTAGCATCAGTGCAAATCTTTGTGCAGGATTCTTCGTGTATTAATATGTCCAACATGTTTCAGGCCAAAGCATAACTAACTCCTTATCAGAACTGCTAATATATGAAGTGTCAATAGGTAGGGCATGCTGTCTATTAATATTGATCCCCAAGCCACATCATCTTTTCAGATATCCATGCAGTTTCCGAGAACTTCAAATAGAGTAAGTCCAATGCAGTCTCTCCGTTCTTCTAAACTCCTTATCAGAACTGCTAATATATGAAGTGTCAATAGGTAGGGCATGCTGTCTATTAATATTGATCCCCAAGCCACATCATCTTTTCAGATATCCATGCAGTTTCCGAGAAATAGAGTAAGTCCAATGCAGTCTCTCTGTTCTTCTATTATTCTATTATTTGAGCTCGTTAGTATAGGACAAGTAATCAATCCAGCTTGCGCACTGGCATTGTTCTGCCTATGCGGCCCAAGTCCACC
This sequence comes from Pterocles gutturalis, assembly GCF_000699245.1. Classification (NCBI taxonomy): domain Eukaryota; kingdom Metazoa; phylum Chordata; class Aves; order Pterocliformes; family Pteroclidae; genus Pterocles; species Pterocles gutturalis. The sequence continues at coordinate 129,952 of NW_010100032.1, read as the reverse complement.
AGTATGTGTCCCAGGAGGCCTCACAGCAGTGTTTCGAAATGGATATAGGCAAAATAATTAAAGCCAACTGCTGAAGTTCTTCTGTTTCCTTTCAGTCTTTATGTGTGTAGAAGAGAATCCGTGAGATGTACAGAAGATCTTTTTTACCATAGCAGCATGAGGATCTAAGAATCTTGCCCTTTATTCTTTTAATTTCCTTTTTTATTGCAGTCTTATAGAAAGAGAAAATTTTTACTAGCTTCCTGATTTAAAAACATAAATCTCTTCATTATCTCTGCATGCTAGTTTAATGTTGTCAAGCTATATATAAAAAAAAAAAGTGGAAAATTCACTGCTAGCATTTCTTATATGGTGTAAAACTTATATTGGGTCTGTAGCACTATAAGAAGGAAAAGGCATTGGGAAAGTACAGATCTAATATTTTATGAGGAGTGCATCAGAATCTCACCAGAGAAAGGCAGGTGAAATTACAGGCATATCTTCCTTGACAATATTTGTATCTGAGGCCCTTTTAATGTCTTTGTACCATGTGCACACTGATACTGACCTTAACGTGCACAGGTAAAGCTGGAAATGTGTAGCTATTAATCCACACCTCAGTGGCTTGCCAAATTCTTTATTGTCCCATGATTTTAGCCCACTACTTTTCTCTTTTAATTAAGTAACAACTGTGAAAATGTAATAAATTCTGTATGAAACAACAAAGCATCCTTCTGAACTCCAGACCATATTGATTTCAGCCCAGCAGATCATAGCCACAGGGACAATGTGCCTGAAGGGTAAAAAAAAGTGAAATGAGAACTCTGTCATCTCATTTTTGTCCCCTGTTGTGACACCTTCCTGCTTCTGGGGATGCAGAGTGAGCAATTTTAGTCCAGCTGTAACCCTCTGTTTTGTTCTGTGGATCAGCAAACTGGGGTATTACAGAAGCACAGCAGAAGCCTCTTCCCCAGAGGTTGAGGGCATCACTCCTCTGCCGGCAAAGTGCATGATCTTGCTGGAGTGCCCACCATCTGCCTGCCTGCAGCTCCTGGGAACAGGAGCATTTTATTTCTTTGTTGAAACATATTATGTAAGCACACATATTTTGCACAATGTAATTTTACACAATGCACAGTGTCTCTTTCGGTCACTTACATTTTTCAACAGTGCTAATTAAATCAACATGAGGGGATTCAGCTAACCAACTCAGACTGTCCCAGAATATAACAGCTTCTTCATGCACTGAGCAGCTGGTTCAGTGCTCCAAAACCAAGTGCTGCCTTTTATACTGAAGTACCATACTGCACAAAAGGTACCTTTGATAGCCTAAAGACATTGCTTTATTGACTGGGTTTAGCAACATACAGTAATTTGGAAGTGCTTATGGAGTGACATTACAAAGATTTTTTTTTTTTTAATTTAAAAACTCAAACCAATTTTTGTAGTTTTTTGAAAACGAGCTAATTTGAAACTACCTTGTCTTTGCGTTTTGGGGATCTGCTATTGTTGGCTGATACAGAGACATGAGTTGATGCAGTCTGTGTCCCTGCTGAGAAAGGAAGAACAGTATTGTCACTGCATAGAAAGCACCGCCAGCAGTAAGTACATGGAAATTGCTTGGTCATCTGCAAATGTCTCTGTTGTTTTTAGTGTTTAGTTATTTGTTTGCTTGAATTTTATCCTGCTAGCTTCTCTCTGAAACAAGTAGGAGTTTCCTTTTTGTGTGTGGGAAATAGAGGGTCTGTAGGAATTGTACCCTAAGTGAGAGTGATTCAGAGGCAGAATTAGAGAGGATGTCTGCCCTGCCTCCTTGCAGCAGCCGGGGCACCCCTTGGTAAAATGCTTGCCAGAGACAGACTACTAAGCATAACGGCCCAGAGCTTGACCCAGAGCAATAGTTCCTCTCATCTGAAATGTTCTGGTACCTGTAGCTGAGTGATTTTATGATAAATATGCTAGATTTAATTAATGCATAATTAAAGCAAAAAGTCAAAGTTCTAGAGACACTCTGTAGCAAACCAAATGCATGGTGCTGCACAGTGCTATTGGGGCCTCAACTTCATTTTAATTGTTCATAATGAAGTATGAATCAATCTTTTACCAAAATTTACACTGCTTTGATTGTACTTTTACTGTACATCTTTGAAACTTGCCTAGTGTGATGGATCGTACAAGAAGATACTTTGAATGTGTTTTATATTAAGGTAACAGGTACTATCTGTCATGCTGTTGTGCTGCAGTAGCTAATAAGTTTGTCATGATAAAAGACTTCACTGACAAGTTAGTACTTTTTTCAACCTTACATCAAAACCAAGCAAATGCCTTGGTTTATTTGCACCCTCACTTTTCTTTCCCAAAGTAAAATCTATTCTTTATGTCAGTCTTTTAATTATTAGTATTAATTTTTCTTGTATAATTATTAATTGCTTTATAAGACTGCACAAACAAAGAATGATGAGGTTTTAGATGTCTTCAAGAAAGAAAATAGGAATCCTTATGCCTTGTTATGTAGTCATTTTAAGGAGTAAATGCGTATTTGGTTATAGATTTTTTCTAGCTATATCTAGCTTTTTAAAAAATTAGTTTTATAGTTAAATTGTGTACTATTTCCAACTTTTTATATATTTTTTATCAGAGGGGTTTTTTTTGGGTTTTAGTGTTTTGGTGGTTTTTGTTTGTTTGTTTGTTTGTTTGTTTCTGGTAGTAATTACCTACGTAATATTTAATCATCCTGGATGCCTTAGAGAGAATGGACCCGCCGGACAGGGAAAGAAAGCCACTTCTTAGTGAAAGGCTCTAATTCCCAAGCCAGTGCAAAATGAAAACCTGTATAATATGTAGCCTTAGGAATATATCTGCTACACTTCTTAGGGGATTAGCAGTACAGTCTCTTTGCAAAGCTGTAAATATTTATGTCCACTGCTAGTCTATTAGTTATCTCTTGACTCATTTGTTTATAAGCCTAATAATGACCTGTTCAATTAGTATTGCAACTTTCGTTTCAGAGAATTGCAAACACTTCTCAGACTTTGTTGCTCTTCCTTCTTGACTGAAATGTAGTTTTCTTAGCATGTAGCATATGAATTTTGTATCACCGCTTCAACACTATCCTTCATGGACTAAATTGTGCATCACCTGGTCGTGTGGCCTCAACATGCTGAGGCACTCATCCACTCCTGGCTTGGAAAGAAGAACATCACTTGCTCAATTTCCAGCATGACTTTCATTTTAGTTACGTATACTGAGAAATTTTCTCTTCGGTTACTGACTCAGCAGAGCTCTGGTTGACTTGTGTGATAGCTGGAAGATGGTATCACTATGGGCTTCAAGCTGAAAGGCATCACACTGAAATGAAAGAGGAGACCTTGTCAGTTAATGGTTCTGAGTTCTGTGTTGTGTAAAAAGCTGGAGGACACCTTCTCGACCTCAGGCTTATTTCCATGTTTTTTGTTGTCTTAATTTCCCATTACTGAAAAATAGCCATAGAGCACCTCCCATTTTATTTTTTCTTATCATTTTACTCTTGCTTTGACTTGATGTGAATGCCATGAAACTTAATTCAGGAAGACCTAGTGTTTTAGGTGAAGGATATGTATTTGATAACATGTAGGCAGTTGAATGGCGGAGATTAGCAATAACTTTGTGAACTCTTCTTTCAAAGTTCAGTTTATCTATTGCAAGTTGAGTTTGCACTTGATAAGTTTCACAAGTATAAAGTCTGCAAAATTGTGCTCTCCTATTTATACAACAAGCTATTAGAAAGCCAGAAAGTAATGTATTATGGTAGTGATTTTTCATGGTACATTATGGGTTCAGACTAAAATGCTGTAAAGACTTTAAAAAACTGGTCTCCCATGATTCAGCTACCAACCTAAATCATATTTTGTAACTATTATTAGAACTCATACAATGGTAGCCTCTTCCCTCATAAATTGTGTGTTACTAGGATTTTTTTACCCAGATTAATCTTTCTCTTTTTACAAAATGTCAGCACACAATTCACAGCCTATTAATATAGCAATATTATTTCCAGAAGTAAGGAAAATAAGTCTCTATCTCAGGCAATTAAAATTTTGCAGCTGTGATTCAAGTAGAATACTTTCAAATAATTCAAGTCTGGTAAAACTATGCCACTATTCCAATCCAGTCTTTCATATTCTATTCAAATACTTGTGAAACCTCAAACATCCATCACAGTTGTCTTCCACAAAGAAGATAAAACTAAGAGTATTAGAGAAAAAGAACATTTGTGTCCCTGGTAGATGAACAGTCATATTGCTGTATTCATAGAAAATAAGGTGTATTAAACAGAACAGTAACTTTTCCATTAAAGGTGAGGAACAATTGCTGTCCACTTTTAGGAGGAGGTTGTTTTACCCATTGCAAAACAAGGATAGAGTATTTGTCCACAGTAAGACAATTTTGAACATATTCTTGTAAGATCTACCTTTGTGTGAATAATAAAACTTGTAACAGATTCTTCTTGAAGACCTATCTATCTATGTAGCTGTCTGCACAGAGCAGGGAGCCTGGAGGGGAACCCAGAGGGGACTGCAGAGGCTCTGGATGTGGAGCACAAAGATGGCTTTGGGTACAAGTAAGATGTATGCAGTAGGTTCCTGAGGAACACTGTCTGAACATACCCTTCTTGGAGATGTTTTGGGAGTTAAAATTGCTGTTCCACCAAATGACCCCAAGAGATGTTGAGAGTTTCAGTGTCAGGTTGCTCACCCTTGCATCACAGAGAATTAAACTGATGGAATGAGGCACAATTTGTACCCAGCTAGAATGAAGGAGCCCACATTATCACCATTACTGTGCATCAGAGATTAATGCCTCATTTGAGCTTTTCCAGAGAAGTCAATTTGTAAGTGTTTTTTGTAATGAGCATGTCAGTAAGCAGGACACAGAGAGAAGCACATTTTTTTTTTTCCAAGTGCATACACAAAGAAATATTCTGCTATAGTGTCATGGTTTAACCCCAGCTAGCAAAAGCCCCACACAGCGACTTGCTCACTCCCCCGCCCAGTGTAATGGGGGAGAGAATTGGAAGAGTAAAAGTGGGAAAACTCATGGGCTGAGATAAAGACAGTTTCATAGGTAAAGTAAAAGGTTTGCACACAAGCAAAGCAAAACAAGGAATTCATTCACTACTACCCATTGGCTGGCAGGTATTCAGCCATCTCCAGGAAAACCAGGCTCCATCACGCATAATGGTAACTTAGGAAGACAAAAACTATCACTCCAAACGTCCCCCCTTTCCTTCTTCTTTCCCCAGCTTTATATGCTGAGCATGATGCCATACGGTAAGGAATATCCCTTTGGTCAGCTGTCCCAGCTGTGTCCCCTTCCAGCTTCTTCTGCACCCCTCAGCCTACTCACTGGTGGGGTGGGGTGAGGAGCAGAAAAGGCCTTGACTCTGCATAGGCACTGCTCAGAAATAACTAAAACATCCCTGCATTATCAACACCGTTTCCAGCACAAACCCAAAACATAGCCGCATACTAGCTACCACAAAGAAGATTAACTCTATCCCAGCCAAAACCAGCATATATAGTTTCATTAAAAAAATACAATTCTTACATCTTTATGACATTGTTTCTCACCTTGGTTAATTTGTCTGTTGAACATTTGTGGCTAATTTTCCTAGAATTCAAAACAGCTTCCTGACAATATATCCAGCCCAAATAACAATATAAATGTTGTTCTGAAGCTAAAACCAGCTTTATTATTTCTGTTCAAATGTTTTTAGGATGCTACAGACAATCTTTGGTTAAGTTTATTCTAAGATTTTTTAGCTTTATGTGCCATCAATTTTCATAAAGATTTTGTCTTCAGAAGAATACCAATAACATGTTTTACTTCCCTTTGGCAACTGTTCTTGTTGAAGTCAGTTGGGACCTTTCTGTCATTTTCCTTGGGAGTTGTATCTGGGAGTTAGGTCACATAACAAACATTGGTCTTAACAAATTTCAAGGTCTGTTGTGGTAGCCTTTTTGTAAATATGAGGAGATCTCTATCAGTGGGAGCAACTGAATGCCAGGTAGTATTTGAAGTAATACTTCTGTAAACGTGTTCAAATTTCAAGAGGAGAAGTCTGCCCTTGCAGATATTGCTGGGCTCTATATGACCGCCCAGGTAAATGTATAATCCCTTACAATTTAGTGGTTGTCAAAAACATCTTTAAAGATAATTATTTACCTTGTAGTGAGTCTTGTAAGAACAATTACAGTCTTTTAAATATCTCAGTAGAAATCGTTAACGTGTATGTGTAAATTATCAGTCAAATTAATGATATACTGGAGGCACCTACAAACAGCTGTTTCATAATTACCTTTAGTGAATTTCAAAACTAGAGTAAAAGGCATTTCATTTCCAGACAGCCTTTGTAGAGAAGCAGCAGCAGTATTCGAACACCACTTTTCCTTTGTTTATGCACCTGCTAACACCAAATGCAACAGAAGTGTTCTGAAAGCAAAGTGCCCCGGACTGTCCTTTCTGTTACAAGAAGTACAGCTTGTCTTTTTTATACGAGCCAGTTAAATCATGGTATTTCCCAGAAACTCCAGTCCAGAACTGTGCTCAGTGATCAATTAACTGAAGAGAACAGAACAAAGTACCTCTAAATAGCAACGCTACAAAATGGTTTTACCAGTGAAATGGCAGTTTTCTGAGGTTAAGTTAATGTCTGTCTCAAAGTCAGCACTGCATGCTACCAGCAACTGGCTTCACAATGGTATACTGGTTCTGTAGGCGTGAGGACTGGAGATCTACTGGTGTAATAAGAGCTGATGTTCAGTAATCTGCGATAAGGTACAAAATGCAGATGTGCTTGGCTCAGCTGAATCTCCTGCTGACACAGCCTCCTTGTATCATAACAAACCACATTTTGCTTCTGGCACAGTTCACACTTGGGTCTCGTACTTCAGAGGCATAAGGTTAGCCACAAACCTAAGAAAATAAATCCAGGGCATGATATACTTTCACAGTATCCCAATGATCAGTCTATTCCCAGTGCTGCTGGTCTCATCTTGTTGCTGCTGCAGGGTGTCCTGTTGATCTAGTCCTTACTCAGACTGCCCCAGGAGAGGGTACCACAAGGGTAGATGTAACGCAGCGGTGAACTGAACCCAGGTTGTCTTGAGGCAGTGAGAATTCCTCCATCCCAGCAACAGAGAAAGTGGAAACTTTCTCCACTGTGAAGATCAAAGAGTATGAAAACCTCAGTCTGTGTCCTGGTCTGAGGTGAGCAGGTGAAATACATCACCCACAGAGATTAGGGAATTACGTCTTTGTACAGAGTCATACATCCAAATATGAATGCTCATCATGGAGAAAATTATTTGTTTGGCTAAATTTTGTTGGTTTTCTTAATACAGTCTATAGTCTATGTATAGTACTATCCCTACGTAATCTATCCTGTAACATGGAAACCTGAAGGAACTTCCAGGGTTGAATATGTCCAATATACAATGATTAGTGAAATGCCAACATTCATCTTTATACTACTCCGAGCACAAGATAGGTTTGCTGGGAATAATTTCCCTTAAATAACAGGCTTAGCTGCAGGCTGTATGTTAATAAAGAATCCTTATAAAAACCATCTGAGAGTTTTGATATTACTTGGAATTTTGATCTTCTCCCTTAAAAGCTTTTTTTTTCCTTTTTGGTTCTTCTTGCCAGGTAAAGAAACTATTAAAGCAAATCATCTCATACTGGTTTAGAAATGTTAAATGCATGACATCTTTATTAATCAAGTACTAAGACATACTTCATTGGTTTAAAAAGTATTGTTTGTACTACAAACACTAGCAATTCACATGAACAATGGTAATTACCAATTACTCTTTAATTCTTAAGGATATTTTTTTGAAGTTTATTACAATAAAATATCACTGGGCTCATGGAAAAAAAAAATTTCTGGTGGACATACTTTACCTCTTTTTTTACAAACTTTGTTACGGTCCATGTGTTGGCTAGAGCAGGAGAGGGCAACATTGTTCTTCTAAGAGGACCATCTAGGGGAAGAAACTTTGAGAGAAGAGGGGATGTGGCAGTTAATTTTTTTTTTTTGTTTCTATGTTTAAAGTTTTTTCGATTACTTTAGGGAGCTCACAGTGAGAAGTGTGTGTTGGCTGGAGTGTTTTGGAACCCCAGCTGACATGGGCTCTCTCACAGTTGGGTAGTGCCAGTCCCTCATGCTTTTTAAGCTTGCATTGCTGATCTTTGCCTAGAGCTGTGTGGGTCTGGAGAACAGGAGTGGAGGAGGGGAAATATAGGTCACCTCAGGTTAGGTCGTATATGCCAGAATGAAAAAATCATAGAGATTTTTATAGGTAAGTGGGCATGGTGTCACTGAGCTGATGGGGATGACTGAGAGGAGTTGTATATGATAATTTCAGGTATTCTGAATTCTTAATGGACCATTTAAAAATATTCAGAAATGAGTAATTAAACCCTGTGCCCAGCTTTTTATTTATAATGGCTATGGTTTTCTTGATATATCCCAGGAAGAGTCACAAAAAACAATTCTTGCAGCCCATTTCATGGGCAAGAGACTTTTTTATCTCATCAGTAGAGAAAACAACTAACAAATCAGATATTCCTGATATCTGGTTCAAAGAATTCAGGCTGTCATTTAGGCCACTGATTGAAAGGTCAGTTAGATCATCTGTGAATGATGAAAGATAAGTTGGTCTGGCATGTACCAAACTGCATGTCTTCTACTGAAGAGGTGCAGAAGAAACTTGAGACGTTTTCAGATGTCCATGGAGGTATACCATAGTATTAATATAAAGCTCCAGGTAGCACCTGAGTAAATATTTGGGGTGAGACTCTCCAGTAGAATAGTCCTACTGAAGCTGGTGAGAGCCTGTTCAGCCAAGGCATTTGACTTTGCCAAATATGTCTTATATTTACAGTCAGAAGTGGGAGCTTGTTGAAGACAAGGGGAGGCACAGATTGATGCAAGTAGGGCAGAAGAAGAGGGGAGGTAATTTACACTAAAAGTTTATGAGCTTGTTTGCTTTCACAGGGTACAGATCCTAAGATATTTCCTTTGTTTTCCTCAGACACAGGTCATGTGCAGATGCAAATCTAGATGTAAGAATCTTGCTTTCTCATAGATATTTCTAACCAGGAGTATTTATAGAATCCAGGGAAAATGAAATCTGTTAAATTTTTATCCCGGCAAATAAAATATCTAAGGCAAATTATTCTTGGCTGAGATGCAATTGATTATACTGTTAAAAAAACAGTAATGTACCTCACCAGGTTTTGGGACGTCAATTCACTGAAAAGTTATGATACAAGATGAGAAAATACTAATGGGTGAATACTCAAAAATGTTTGTCGAGGAGTTATAACCACGAAAACTGTGTTAAGGGTAAGAAATAAAACATGTAGAGCTAACTTTGTGGGAACAACAAGAGGGATGATCTTGTTTGCAAGTACTCCTTCACTGAAAAATAAATTTACAAGAGTAGATTACAGCTCCAACATCGGTGTGTTACCAAATGGGAAGTTTAAAAAAACCAGAATATTTAGGGGTATAGAAAATTATAAACCTTTATCTCTGTCATTGTCTTGGAAATGGCAATTATCTTCTTCAGTTTTGAATCTTTTAATGAGCTACAAACTATTCAATATGCTTTTGTGTGAGTGTGTTCTTTATTGCATTTCTTTTCTGATCGGGCCTTGCTTCTAGATTTTGAGAAGGGAAGGAAACTTGACAGAAATATATTAAAACACTGCAAAAAGATGTACTTTGATAATTAAATTTATAAGTAAAACATGCAAACAGAGCATTTTTTAGTTCAACCAAGTGTATCTAATTTTATAGTCTCGAATCAAATTCAGTCGTGGTTATGGATTTGCCATCTTGATTGGTAGCTGTACCTAAACCAGACATACATTATGCAAGAGATCATTACTGGAAGTATTTAATTCACGTCCTATATTTCCCAGCTAGCACAGCAATGGATTCATTGGAGTGAAATGAAACTGAAACAGAGTATAGGCCTCAAGCCAGGAAAAAGGAAAAAAAAAAAAAAAAGCCCTGCATGGCTGCAAGCCAGTGCATGCTCCGCCGGGCAGTTGTCAGCCTCCTCCTCTGGCAGCGGCCAAAGAACATTTTTAATTATGGTCGCTGGGTTGGATTTCTAAAGCTGGTGCTGTATAATAACCCTGACACACACGATGAGCAGGACATGGCCTTTGTGAGCTCCTTCTCCCTGAGCCCCTCCTTGTGAGCCACGGTGCAGCTGCAGTGGGGTTAGTGTCCCATGTCACAGGCACTGGTGGCCCCTCAGCATCCTTCTGAGGTCCTCCACTGTGGGCTGTCTGGGAATAAGAGAAAATAGGGGGTCAGGTTGGTATCACAAATTTTTCAACATTTCAGTGGTTTTCACTGTACTGAAAAAAAGAGAAAATAATGGAAAGCTGAATTTTATAGAAACCAAGTCAGTCTTGGGTACCAGAGACGGGTCTAACTGGGTTGAATGGGACCACTAAGTCTCTGATTGCATCTCTTTCTATGAAGATATTGACAATGTCACTAAGTTTCTTTTTCCCTCCAGAGTAAATCAAATTATATTTTCTTTCTCTTATTTCAGCCTTTTGGAGGACATAGTCTTGTTATTATTATTACTCATGTTATTCTTGATTTATATAGCCTGTAACATAAGATCTAATTTACTACTGCTAAATCAAGGCTGTTTTACATGCTTGCAGATCACTATAGTTTCTTGCAAAAGTCTTATGGCCCCCTGCTAGCGCACTCACCATTTTGTTCTGCTTGTACTTTAAAAGGATCAGGCTGCTCAGAAGGTAAGGTATTACAAATACCTGTAAAGCACATCTGGAGTCAAGTATTCTTTTGAGAAGCATTAGGTAAAACAGCAAAACTTTTTAGCTCTTCAGGACTCTTGAACTATTTGATTTTTTACACTTTCCAGGATGTAAAATTCATTGCTATACCAGATTCAAAAAAAAAAAAAAAAAAAAAAAAAAAGTAGTTTATGCCCAAAGAATTAAAAAATGTCAGTTAGAAAATAGAATGACTTTTGAAGAAGGAAATTGGTCAACATGTACAGACAGCACATGTGCTGTCTGTAATTCATCTGCCTGCTCTTTAGAATAGACTTTGCTAATGTTACAGTATATACTCAGATATTGAGAAAGAGTTAATGTGTTTCCCTTGTGCTTGGAAGGTGTTTTTTTTCCTCTTCACCTTGTACAAGTTTTATTTCTGTTACAAACTGTTGCTTTTGAATCTGTATGTTACAAATACAAGGCTGTAGGTGCCTCCTCTTGTACATATATGTTTTTATACTCCAGTTTGGAATATGCAATTTGCCAAAAATGTCAGGTGACTCTTTATTAAGTGCTTAGGAGGTTGTAGTTCTTTCATTAACACATGGTGAAGTAAATAGCTGTATTGGAAGCAAAAGGCTGTAAATAAAAAATGCACTTTGAGGGTCAGAAATCTGTGTAGGTTCCTAAACTTACTTATGTCATAAGTTGAGTGATTCAAGTTTATGTCAGTGGGCAGGCTACAGCTGTTGTTCCCGAGCTGGCATTTTCTCAGGCTGCCAGAAAGCATCTGCATCACTGGGCATGTTCTGTATATTAGAGCAAGAACAGCAAGAGCTGCAGAACCTTTACTCTCTGCAGCCGGTCAGAAAGGACAGCTGATTCTGATCAGGAGCAGAGCATCTCTCTACAGCTTCCTCTAATCCTCGCCTCCTCTGAAATCTCATAAGCAGTTAGCAGGAATAAGGATGGTCTGGTCTGCAAACAGAGCCTATTGCTAGAAATAGGGTTAGTGGTACCAAAGGAATAGACTTAAGTGGCTCAGTTGGGATCCTGGAAGAAGAGAGATCTGTATGGAAGTTCTCAGCACCTGGGAATTAGGCACACAGGTACTTCTTTGTGTCTGTTATGTGTTGGGGCTTTTTTTTTTCTTCTTCTTTTGATTATGAAAGTCTGCTGGTTTTTTTTGCTTTTAGCTAAAGAGGAGGGAAATTATTTATAGGCTTTTTACAGACCTAGAACAAAAGGTTTTGAAGTTATTGATAAAGAGTAGCAATAATAAGATTATGGACTTCTAATTGGCAGATAAATAAGAATAGCTGTAAGGAGAAATATATTTTAATTTGTAGCCATTTGTGCTCTGCAGCGACTTTCATATAATTAGGTAGGAATGCTATTTGTTCTTTCTTATGGGAAAATCTTTATAGGTCAATAAGACTTGTGGCAGAGGGTTCAATAGCAAATGCAATTTAAAAAATGTTTTAAGGTTGAATGTGTGCAGCAACAAGTTAGGGATCTATCATCTTGCAGTTTTTCATCTTGGAATTTATGTCAGAACTCAGTGTGGTAGTGATTTTCTATATTTTTCCTATGTCAGAATTTCAGAGAAGGAAGAAATAGAGTTATTTATAGACTTTTTTTCCCATAATTATAATAATGATCCATACTCAAGGTTAAAAGAAATGAGAGGAACTGTGTCGGGAAATGCTTGTTAATCATGTTGGATTAGATTTATAGGTCTGCCTTTAATAGTAGAACATGATACACCAGTCAGTAGCTAAACAATCCTTCAAGTTGTTTCGTCTGTAAGTTATAGTAGAAGTGGCAAATACAGGGGTTTTAAGTCAATTTTTTCCGCATTTGCAGTGTTATGCTTAGATGTTTTATTAGTAATGACTTTTCAGTGGTGGAAATAAAATATGTGCCCTCATTTACTATAGTATCTTTTTTAGATGTGAGTGCTATTAGAAATAAATAACACAAAAATTATGTCATATTTATATGACCATCAAGTACAGCTGCATTTTATTCTGGTTACACTTGGACTGAAAACATAGAACACTACAGAGACATTTTGAATGAAGATTTTTTTTATTTAATAAGCACATAGGAAATTGGTATAAGATCATGAGGAACATAATACCTAATAATGTATTATTTAGATATATATGTAGGTAGTTATATAATAATCATATGTTCTAGTTTTATGCAGAAAAAAATTGACACATCTGTCTATAATCCTATGTACATTTTCTGAACTGTACGGATTTATCAAGTTAGTTGTCATTAACTGTTTTTAACCTTTACAATTATCAATCATAAATAATATTATACCAGCTGCGTGCCTTAACCAGAAAGCTCTTTGTGCTTCCGTTATCCATTGTGACAGAAATGTGAAGGAAAATGAGCCACTGAGACTTTGCAAGTGATTCATTGCTTCTGTCAAAGGAATATATTTTAAATCATGCTTTCATTTGTCTTTTTCTTGACAGGAGGCATTGTTGATAAGGACCTTCGTCACTACCTCAATTTACGGTTCCAGAAAGGTTCGGTAGACCATGAGCTCCAGCAGATCATAAGAGACAATCTCTACCTCCGCACGGTGCCATGTGAGTAGACTGGAGATGAACAAAGCTGTTTTCTTAGTGGCAACAGACTACCTGAATTAATGGTGCTGAGGCCATTTCGAAGGCATGAGGAGGCGGGCTGTAAATGAAACAGTCTTCCTGCAAATAGATTTGTGGCTTGGTTCATGTCTTCCACATTGTTGCTGAGAAACTAAACTGTCTAATGCTGATTTAATTTCTGAAACTGCATATTGTGGTACTTTCAAAGTTGTAGTTCTCATAAACTGTGGCTCTGGAATAATAATCTTTTTCTTCTGCAGTTTTAGAAAGCACAAATTTAAAGAAAAAAGGCAGTTTTATGGGCTGGTTAAATTGATGTCCAACAGAGAGAGTTTGATCTGCCTCATATTTCACTGTGTTATACATCACGTAATAATACTGTGGGGTTTAGAATGCAATAAGGCAACAGAGGAAACACATAAACCAGGAAATTCTGTTGGTGGTGCAGCAGGCATGACACTGAAAGTTCATATTGTCTTGCATTTGGGTTCTTTTGTTGTCACATAAGTCAGTGGTATCTATATCTGGAATATTCTGAAACCTCTAAAATAATTTTTGTAGCTATTGACTTTATTCACTTGTTTCTGCAGTTGACATTAAATTAAGCAGAGTAATGTAAGCCATGTCTGCCTGTCAGGGCCATGCCTTTCAGAACAGATCTTCTTGGCTGACAGACAGAATATCATTTAAAATGGACAGAAGTTCTGTTATTCGTCCCCCATAAAATAAATGCTTTGTAGACAAAAATGGGGCTTCTGGTTTTGGCGAAAAAGGGTGCACCTTTGAACTTACAGGCTTGACACTGGATTGATGGGCAGAGGAAGGTATACTGTGCTATTTATATGGTAATGAGCGGAGGCTCTTTGAAAGCTGTGTTGTGAATGTTACTGTGTGTTTTTTCTTTCATTATATTAAAGAATGGAGTTTTGAAAAGCTCCACCAAAAAACGACCTCAAGCATTTCCCTTTTATTTTGGAAGCTGAAGGTAAATGCAAAGTCTTAATTTCAGGACTTTCATTCATCCCTGATTAGAAAGGAAGATGGGAAAAATGTAAATTAAAAAATAATTACTTATGCAGAAAATCAAAACCATTACATTTATATGAGATTTGTGATGAATTAGGTTTGTCTGAAGGTGCTGAGAAACATCACAGCTGAAGTGCAAATGCAAGTACGAAGATGTTTTGAGATTAAATCCTGCTTCTTAGGCTGTCTGGGGGGTCAGTAGCATAGCAGTACACTTACTGTAGCCCCAGCACATGCGTGTTAATGATGGAGATCCAGAGTAAAAAGAAGGAAAAGCCAACAATATTGCAACTACTGCACACCTGTAACAGACACTGTCTGGCAGCAGTATGGGCATAACGAATAGCTTTTGGTTTTGTTTTGGTTTTAATCAAGGCAATAATAAAGTATTCTCATTCATTGAGTGAAATACAGTACTCATAGAAGGAAATTTATCATTCAAAAAGTAGCACTGCAACCACAAAGACCACAATTTGGAACCTATAAACATTTAATATTATCTTGCCTTTCTGCTGTGACTTTTCCATCTTCTGTATCATTTTGTGTGGTTAGATTCTCAGAAGTCATTATCATATTATGCATTGAGCAGCTTTAACTGAGTGAGAACTAGGTTTTCAAAAATAGTATAGTGTTGCGGCTGACAGCTGCTGAATTGCTAGGTAAGCAGGCATTTTCTTGGATAGAGTGGATGATTCTCTTCAAAAGTGGTGGTAGAAAAAAACACCTAAAAAAAAAAAATAGTGCCCAAGTGGCATATTTTCTTTGCTTTTTTTCTGGAAAATCCTGTGAAAGTAGCCTTCCTGAAATGTGGATATTCTAAAATAAAGATATTAACAAATGCAGACAGGGCGAGATATGGTTAGCTAACATTTCCATAATCAGGTAAATAAAAAGGACACTAATGTGTAGGTTGCAACCCAGACTTCCCTTCAATCATAGTTGAGGTGAATCTTTTTTAATGCAATTTTATTCTATCTATCTCCAGCATTAATATTTAGGAGGGAAAACATTCTTAAGTGCTTTCTTTTTTTTGTAAAACTTAACTGATTTTTGAATTGTGAACTTACTTTTCAAGGGTGCTGGTATTCAAAATTTTCCACTTTGGGAGTGTTGTGGGTTTTTTGGTTTTTTTTTTTTGTTTTGTTTTGTTTTTTTAATTGAAGCACTGTGCATAGTCTAAGAGTAATGGTTGGCCATCCAAACAGTGTACTTTACCACTGGTAGAGAGATTTCTTTAGTATGCAGCAGTAATATTTAGGTGTCTATACCATTGCCCACAAGCTCACTTCATGAATACAGACTAACCATGTACTTATTACAAATCTTGCAACGGATGCCAACACAGTAAAAGCAGCACCCAATTTGGTCAAATTCTTGTGCAGAAAAATAGAGAGAGAGACGGATGCAGGCAATGTAGCCGTTATTTCCAATTACAAGGTTGTAACCTAAAGAGGAAAAAAAAAAAATCTGAAAAATAGGTGGCAACCTTTTCCCTTTAAAAATGCACCTACAATCTTTCCTCAGTTATAGAGGTATAATTGCCAGTGAAACCAGGAGAACCTTTATATAGGAGTCCTTGACCTTGAGTTTTTACTGTTCTTCACTTTTGGTTCAGACTGACAGCACTGGCCCTGGCAGTGCAGTGGACATGACCACTCATTTCTCAGCCTTCCAGGTCAGACTAAGACATCTTTCGCTTAGATGACATGAGTGAGTGTTCTCTGTAAAACCAGGAAGCAGAAAACTAAATCCATACCTGTTTTACATCAAGATAAGTCAAATGTAGTAAGAAGAGGTAAGCCAGTAGTAACTGGATAAGAATTTGAACTGGACATTATACAAGTGTACCTCCCTGTGTGCACCAAAGGATGGATGGGTCAGAAAAGCATCACATGAAGACAATGGATCAATTCTGCCCTCGCAAACTGTGGCCCCTGTGGATGCGTTGAATTGGTTTGGTTTGTGATCCTTGCATTCTTCTATTTTTAGTAATGCAGTGCCACTTCCTCCCAAATTAGAAATGACCGTGTAACCCTGAGAGTCAAATGCTCCCTTCCATAAGTGATTGCATTTCTCAGTACCATACAAAATTGATTTTCACTGCATTGTCAACAGGAATTACATGCTTATATCCCAGGGTGGAACGTGCAATTGTGTTTGCAGCAGTTGAGATGCAGCCGTTAACTAGCTCTGTTCCCAGAGCTGTGTGACAGCAGTAATGAAACTGATACATAAACAAGAAAATGAAGAAAAAGTTATGTTAATTTGAAACTGAGTTAGATAAGCAATAAAGCTTTGAAGAAACAAGGTCAAGAAACTGAAGCTTTTTTAAAGATACAGTATTGCGAACAATCTCTGAGAAAATATGGAAGACTGGGCAGTGCTCTTCTGTCAGGGCACAGCTCTTGTTTTAATGCAAGCAGGACTAGACTTCAGGTCTTGGGAAACCAAAAGTAATACAGATGAGGAATACACTGAGCATCTCAGAGGAAAACAGAAAATGACAAAATGCAGTTTTGGGGGAAAGAAATATTTGCAGGTCTCCAAGTTCAGAAGACCTGACTGAAGTTTGTCTCATGCATTTTCTTCCCCTTTTTCTGTTGTATGGGGTTTTGGCATAGTTTTTGTACTCTAAACTTATTCCTGAAGTTATTTAGGAGCACTAACCATTGAGGTTGTTCTACAATTCAGAAAAATAGCCATGGTAAGAACTGGTAGTTGTTAAACACAGGTAAGCAGTATCTGACGCTCTCCATCCACATTGAGGGATCTGGAGAAAGGCCACAAAACACATCTAGGACTGTGAATGCTATAGGCAGACAAAAAATAAGTCATGCTGCACCTTGTGCTTGGTAGTGCTGTTGGAAAACTGCGATTGCCATGTGGGCAAGCAGCTTTCCAGTCCTTGCTGATGCGAGAAGAGATAGCTCTAACTTTGTGTTGTCACAGGAATAAAGCTTTGGAGAGAGTATGTGACAGGAAAGAAGTTATGGTAGTGACAGTCACTGTCAGACCTGTCTCCTTTGATATGTTCTTCCAAGCAATTGCAAACTCCATTCCTTTAAGAGCTGGCAAAACAGTGGAGCTGTGGTTGAAAATAGTCTGCATGCTTCCTTCCCAGACAGGGAATATGAAATGATAGTGGAAGACATTGCGATTAAACAGCACTGGAAAAAGTCAAACAATGACAAGCTGAGTGATAGAAGTACAAAAATCATCTATTAATTTTAAGAAATTCCCATTGATACCGTCTGAGGTGTAACCTCAGTTTGACAGTAACTCAGGTGAATTACTCTATGCCACTGCACTGATTTACACCACTGGAGGATGCAGCCCAGAAGGGCTTCCTCCACTGGCCACATGTCAGAAGTTAAAATGTGAAATAGTTGTTTGTTTTTTTAAAAAAAAGGAAAAGGTGAGAAGTCCTGGGGATGAGGAAGTTTCTTTGCTAGTGCTGCTGATGAAAGGATGGAGAGGACTGGGTATGTGCCTTAGGCTTATTGTACTGGATGATGCAGTATTACTATTAACACAGAAAATTTGGAGGAAGGATGGTTTACTTAAAAGATTTGTCAGGAACATAGGAAGAAGGTTCAGTTTGTGACTCGGACACATGCTATATGTGAGTGACCACAGACAAGAAATGCAGTCATTATGTGCAATAGTTCTCTCCATAAGAAACAGATGACTTTTGCTTAGTTGGCCTATTGACTTTATGATGACTTGTGTTAGGTGAATGCAGGTAACACACTGAACTACCAAGCATGAAATCTATGAACGTGTAATAATATCCTTCCTTTCTGCTGTTTTCTTATTTTTATCCATCTTCCGTGGATAATCAGATTCATGGGTCGTTTTGAGTGACTTTAAACAAAAGCCTCATTTTCAAACATGGTTTTATTCTATTCTAGTACAATCTGGTCTGTGTGTAAATATATTTAACCTACATGCTGAAGTATTGTCTGTGTACTGTTGAAGTCTTATGTATCACAAAATGCTTCTGTTTATTGTCTAGTCCTCTTCCCAGAAGAGAAAGCTGCTGCAGTGAATTTTTTTTTTTTTTTTTTTTTTTGCTAGACTTGCTTTTGTTTGTCATATATGGCAAAGGTAAGTGAGATACTGAAGTCAATAAAATGTGTTTCTGCTTGAAGCAGAAATTGCTGCAGGGTGGTGACGACACTCAGCCTCAAGGGAATTCGCTCCACACTTTCAGCTCTGGAGAAATCTCCATCTCCAAAACAATCAGGGTCTTTCCCTCTGGCAGAGAGGTGTATTACGTTAGGAGACGATAGTAATTTATATTATTCTTCATGGGTGCCAACTGGAAGAAGTAAGGCACCTCTGGGGGTGTGTATACTGAGTTATGACGAGGCTTTCCTTCTCTGCCCCTCCTCCCTGGGGTTGGTGCTGATACGTGTTATCACAGAACAGTAGTTTGTATTAATTTTAATACCTTTTATATTAGTCACTATAACAAGGGAGTGACAATATTGAGTAAATATGGAGGAAAATCCCAATTACATACCCAGGTTTTCATCTGCAGTTTCTGAATTTAAGGATGAG
>NW_010100032.1:77902-110911 GCF_000699245.1 Pterocles gutturalis | reverse complement strand
AAGAGTGGCAGAAGTCAAGTGGGCAATAGATATATATTGGGTGAGGGTACAACCCACTCAGAAGTTCTGTGTGTGTAGTTCTGCTTCTCTGATTAATCTATATTTGTATAAATATAAGGCCTTTCAAATTTCATTTGTAAAATACATTGTTCCTCTTCTAAAATATATATAACCACAAGCATTCAAAGGGGAATGCGTGAAACAGACTTGCCAGTAGTTTCATCTTTTTCTTACTTCTGACACTGAACAAACTTGTATCTTTCAAGAGTGGAAATTCAGTGCACAGCTTTGTTCTTAAAAGCAACAAATTAGAAGTCCAGATACTGTCAGTTAAAAGATCTGCCAGTTGGATGTCGTATGGAACTATTCTAAGGACAAAATAACCTGTGTTTAGCACACCATACCGCCAAGAAATGTCCACATCACTGGAAATAACAGTACCTGACCTTAATGACTACTTTATTCTTTCAGACAAGTGTTAGTTATTGCTTAACCTTGACTTCGATGGCTCTGAATAGCTCAATGCAGAGCTCTAGGGAAATGTTCTTGTTGTTGTGTATCTAGCAGAGCACACCTCCAATCCGTATTTAAAGTGGAATCGTTGGCAACTGTATTCAGCCTTTTTTGTATCTCAAGCAAAATTAAACCAAATCTGGTAATTATGTGAGATGAGGGCCCTGCAGTGCTATATGCAGCACAGCCATGTGTACCAGAAGATGAGGAGGAGGTCACTGCTTCAAATAATTGACAGACTAAGTAGAAGAGGCAAAGAATGGTTGGCAAATAAACCCATAGCACAGGCAGTGCCTGTGTTGACTCGCATGAGGTGGAGTGATGGTTCTTCCTGGAGACGCACAACATACACTGACCTCATTCTCAGTAAGACTGGGAATGTCTGGTTATATTGGCTTATGCATCTTTGTAACGACTTTTCCCTGCAATTTTATGGGTTTTTTTTCTGTTTCAGAGCAGGATAGTAAAGGTTAGAGTTGGCCCTGTGCTGCCTCTTAGTCAGTGGGCACGAAGCATTGCCATCAGTGGGAAGCAGTGGATGAAAAGAAAAGTAAGCAAAAAAAAAAAAAATTTAATCTATCAAAGTGAATTGCAATTTTATCTTAATTAAGATCTAGGGTAAACAGATGCCCAAACTATGTCTACAAATAGAAAGGCTGATGAAAAGTACTGTACTGCTTGTTAGTCATGAGGGAGAAAACACACATAGTCTCTGTCACCTTTTCTCATAAATTTCTCAGCTCTACACATTGAGGACATCACCTCTCAGGTATTCAGTGACTAATACATTTGTTTTAAATACCTTAAAATAAGGGGTATCCAAAGAAAATAAATACTGTTCAAGAAAAACAGGGAGATAGAATGTGTCTGATGTGGTATAACTGCATTATGAAGTGGTGAAAATAAACTAAAGAGCAGTAGTTGTGTACTACTAATGATATTCTACCTTGAATGTCCCATAAAAGATCATACAAAAATATCAGGATATTTTAATTGGCTGTACACTTTTGATAGCTTGTGTTTCTCTGAGATCCTTGCACCCAAAACATTTCAGTGAGAAAATGAGACTGCTAATTCCCCCACTCCCATTCTTTCCCCTCCTTCATTCCTTCCTTTCTGCTCCCTTTAAACACCATGCTTTTCTCTCCCATTTTCAAAATCAAATAATCCAAAATCAGTAAATTTTTTTATACTTCAATGCCAACGTAAATTATTTGTATAACAGGTAATCTGATGTACTACCAGCTGGAGAGATAATACCACTAAATTTGCTAGAAGTTTTTGCAGTGGGGGAAAAAAAAGAAAAAAAAAAAAAAAAAGGCAGGAAAAAGTTCTGAAATTGCAAACCCAACTTTTTTTAAAGCAGTTTTCCTACAAAATATCACATATCTTCCTTAAGTGATGTTAGCTGGCAGGTAATTTAAAGTCTAATGTCTCTGTCAAGCAGCTTGGGTTGCTAATCATATATGTCTGTAATTAATTATATGTGATATAACAATGCATAATGTTAGATGAGAAGTTTAGTTACACTATTTGTGCTGGCTGGCCCCAGGAACTGATCAATTTTTCTTTTAACTTTGAGGAGGCTTTCTGGTGTTGCAAAATGAGTTCTCTAATTCACATGATACTGAAAGGATAATAGTGGCAGTTTTAAATTAATTTTGATGATAGCACTAATCTTATTGATTACTTGAGAACTAGCAGGAAACTAGAGGGGCAGTAGCATAAATCTGATAAAGTACCTTGTCTCTGCAGAACAAGAACAGCAACTGATAGAAGAGGCCACAATTAACTTATTTTACAAGCCATGGCTCTTGACTCGCCTAAAGCAGCTTGATGTTTGGGGAGAGACTATATCTTCCTGTGGCAGTAGGCTTTTCCAGCCTGAAGGTCCTAGATGTACTGTTGACCTTTTTCCTGAAATAACAAAACTGTCTTTGAAATTAAGAGAATTACAAAAATTACTATCAGAAGTTGCAGCATTGTTTAATGTAAGCATTCCTATGATTTCTAAACAAATTTTTATTTACTACATGATATTTTTGAATTGCTTTATTGATATTAAATAATTTAAAAGATAGCCAGTAGATAAACTTAGCCTCCATCTACAAATAGGTCAAAAAATTGAGATTTTTTTTTTAATTGAAAAAATATACTTCCCATAAAAGCAGAAACACTTGCCAGGTTGTACAAGTTTGTAATAAAGCATGGGTAATGCAGTTCACCTGAGAAGGTTAGAACTGCTCTAGGCTGGAGTTGCCTCAAAAAGCTACTTCGTTTTGGACCTTTTAATGTCTTTGTATGACCTTTGGATTTTTTTGTCTTTCTTAGTATCATATGAAGCCTTTGTTTTTTCATGCTCTCTGTCTTCTCTCAGTCTGTAGAAGATAAACTGTCAGAGACAGTGGATAATCTTTACTTGGTGATTTTCATCTGAAGAATAACTGAACAGTGAATATGGAACATCAACAGCTGCTCTTAGAAATTCAGAATAATAGCAACAAAAGAAAAAGAATAAAAGTTGTGTAAAAGAATCAATAATATTCAGAACTGGATGCCCAAATTAAGCTACTAAATCCATATTTGCATAATTGAATAGAAAGGTCCAATATCAGTTTTAGTAGGATGTGCTTTTGATTTTCTCTTCTGGGGCTTTTCTCTACAATCGCAACAAAAGAAAATCAGTGGTGGTGAGGATGGATTTCCTTGTGAATAAAACATCTTGGGCATATTGAGCAATTTATGTGAATTGTGAAGCAGTTGGCTGAGATTCATCAAATAACCAGCTTGCTTGCATCTATATCTCTGAAGTGCATCTGCAGTTCAGTAGCCTCCTCACACCAGCTGGAGCCCAGGTTCTTGCTGGTTTGTTGGGACACTGTGCTCTGTGCCTCCGCTCCCTTCTTTTAAACAGGTCACGACTACGTTGTATTGGTGAGTTTATACAACTGACACTACTTTAAAGCTTTTTTCAATCTTTGACATTTTTGTCATGCCCCCACCCATAGAGGACAAGGTAGCCCTGATATTTTCTGGGTCTCATGAAAAATAAAAGAATTTCAAACCTTCTGTGTGTGGTAAGCCAAGGTCAATGGGCTAATGCCTCTAGTGGTATCATGGTTTAGATTCAAAAGTATCCTGGCTAGAATAAATCCTTTTGAGGAGGAAAAAAAAAAAAAAAGAAAAGAGAATGAATGCTGAAGATGTGCTTTTTAACATCTGAAGAGTGAATAAAGCTTTGGTTTTACAAGTAGGGGTGAGTTTAATTCATAAGTAACTGGTGAAGAGCTGTTATGAAGAAAACTCCTTTCTGCAAGTCCTTTCCTATTTATTTCCCTTTATCCTGAAGGTACCACTGTCCTGTTTTTGTCCCATGACAGTTTGTCACAACTTTATATTTCTCCTGTATCTCCAGGTTTTGATTCTACCCAATGCACTTTTATTTTTCCAATATATTACTGTTATTAACATATCAACCTCTTGAATAGCTATCAATCTAACATGGATTATTCAGATCTTTCTGTCAAATTTACTTCAGTGATTCTGAATAGGGAAACGTTCGTACTGTGGAGATGGCAGAAATATATTAAGGTTTAAAAAAAATTCAATAATGAGGAGGTTCCAGGTTGTATTTCAAATGATAGCAGTGATCTGGATTTCAATGCAGAACAGTGTTGTAATTTCAGCTTTAAAATTCTTGTCTTGGAGTTTGAGGTAGGCATGGATGTATATAAAAGGGTCTAGAAAACAATATGCTTTCCTGTTAAAGGTTAGATAGTTTTAGTATTAAATTTCATAATAATAAATTATGTGTGCCATTATTTTATCAATGTATTTTTGCTGAAAATAATCAGTAATACCTCTGATATGTTGCTAAGATATTTTCACATCATTGACATAGTAGATCATATGTCAGAAAGTGAAATTCACTGTAGGCTGCTGCTGATACAGTCTCTACCTGTGTTCTAGTGGCCTTTTGCTATTGACAAAATGCCTACCACCATTCATTTCAAGTTAACTGCATTTTTTTGATTCCCATTTTTAGTTTTGATTGACTGATGATCTTTTTTTTCAACTCATATCGGTACTGACTCAACTGGATGCTTGACCTGTTGTTTGGCATTTGTTAATCTTAGAGAAACACAGAAATGTCATTTTTTTTTTTTCCCAAGCTTTAAATCTAAAGCACCCTACCCCTTCTCGCAAAAATAGTTTCTCTCTCTCTCTCTCTCTCTGCAGAAGTTGTGGAGCACTTCCTAGAAAGTTTGATTGCAGGTGTGTCAGGAATTCCGCAGTAGAGCTTTGTTCCGCTATGATTCAGTCATTTCAGAGGACACTTCATTTAAATGGCAAATGCACATTGCACTGTACTTCTTTTTAAAGAGTTCTTAGAATCTACAGAATATCCTCTTGTTTAATGACCTTTAATTTATTGAGTAATGTAAACTATGTTGGCCTTCAAAATGATGATTTGTCAAATTTCCATTCAGAATCTGTATTTATTCAAGATTTCCTGGCAGTAGTATTATCTGTAAAAAATCTCTTGTTCCTTTAGAGATGTTCTGTATCGTCTGCCACTTAAAATACATCCAATGTTGAGTGATTCTGAACTCTGCAAGTTCTGTTTGCTTGTGGAAGGTTGTTGGCACTGCCTACGTTTCCTGACTGGGTTTCCATCGCTGGCGTAGCAGCTCTCTTCCCTTTGCTGCTTTGGATACCACATGCAGTGAAGAGCTGGGCTACTGCCTTTTTACTCCATCCCTGCAAATCCTCTGTCAATCTCTTTGTAGCTCTTCTGTGAAGTCTCATCATAAAAAGGCTTTCCCTCTTTTGCTCTACCAGAGGGAGAGAATGGGGAGAAAGGGGGTATCAGGACTGCATCTCTATACTGTGCTGTTATACAGTTGTTGACATTAATAGTTGCAATATACAAGGTAGCACCAATTGGTGAAAAAACCCAAGTTGTGCAAAGTTGGTGCAAGTTGGTACAAAGCCCCCAAAATTACCACAACTTGGCACAAAGCCCCTCAGTCTGCATCATTGTGCAGTTTCTCCAGGTTGCTCCGTGCTTTGCTCAGTTGCAGTTGATGAGGCCCAGCTGGCTGCATACTTTGTTTCTATTTTTCATGTCTGAATGCAAAAAAAACTTATGTGCAAAAGATGGCAAAATCATTTTGTGTGTGTAAGTGCAAGTAATCTAAAGCATAACGGGCAGACTGAGGCTCTTACAGTTATTTTACAGCTTTTGGCTGAGGATTAGTCTTGCACTAATTGGGATGTACTTGGCTATACCCAAGTCTGAGTGCACATTTCATCCTTCCTCATTAAACCCATGTACCTATATATTGTCAACATCAATACCTATTCATTCTTATTTTCTTGTTATGAATAGCTTTGTATGATTTAAGAAGTGTAAACCAGAAGATTATCTTTTGTATGTTAATTTCATCTCATAATTTTATCTAATCAGAATCACTTAGAATAATGTGGCTTACAATTACAGTATTCAGATGAAAATTTAAAAAAATTAAAAAATTAACTAGAGGCAAAGAAGACAATCTTTGATTAAGGAAGATTATGCTAATACACTACTAAAATTTGGGAGGTGACAGAGTAAGTTGAAAACAGGTTAAAAACATTCAAATTCTTCAATGATGTCTGAGTTGACACATCAATTTAACTTGGTGGCCAAGACAAGCAGAATACTGCTGTGAAGAAGCTAGTATTGTTGCAGCTAAAACAACATCTTGGTAGTATATACAGCTTACAGTGCCAGGTTTTCATGTGTTTGAACAGAATGAAATAGGGGGTAGTTGCTTGTATGTCAGAAACTTCCATAGATGCCTAAAGATGTCCATCATTCTTATTCATACACAAGTTACTGTATATTTCCATGTCAATGTAAAGGACCTCAGTTAGAACCACAGAGGGACATAGGTAGAGTTAGGGAGACTTTTGGTTCTTGTCTAGATCTGTGGTCATTAAAATCCATCTTCTTTTGCCATCTAATTTTACAGAGAGATAAAATTCTTAGTTGCTGAAGTTTTCAGCAGTACTTAAGCACCTAAAACATTGGTCTGGGCAGTCATGTGAGTGTCCTAGTCCATGTCAGGATTGATTCTATTAAGTAAGGCAAATGTTCGAGTCCCCCAAAGAGTAAGTTTTCAAGATGATCACATAAAGTAAATCGGGTATCATACAAAGCACAGTAAAGTCATTGCTTTTCTTTAAAACATTGCTGGTGGAGAAAAGAGAGAAACACCCTGTGTTGTTGACTCCATATTACTAAACCCTGGCTGACTCCCCACTCAGCAAGCTGGTTTGGTGTCTGACTCCAAACCTTCAGCAACTGGTCAAGGAAAGGAAGCTTATGACTTGAGGCTGTAGGTTTTACACAGGTTGGAGAAGGTGACTTTCACCAGCTAATGCTTAGGTGATGGAACTTGTAAGTCTAGACCATACAATAAGGCTCTTTCCTAAATATACCTCAAGGTTTATGTCCTCTTGATAACATACTACAGCTGCCTTCTCAAAGATAGGATAAAAATCAGGCTGGCTTCAAGTTTCTTCTTTCATTCTAAGTCCTGTGTGGAGATGCTGAAATGTACAGCTGAGTAGCTAGTCATCCTACTGCTTAGGATTTTATTCAATGAATATGTGAAATAATGTAGAGTTCCCCATTGATTACCAAAGGCTATGGGGCAAGGTTTTTTTTTTTTTTTCCCCTGTGCATCATGTAGAATGAAGTTAGCTATAATATATATTATGTAATCTTTAGTTTATCTTTGTGTGCTTCAAAAATAATGATAATTTCCTGTAGTACCTCAAAGCTTGCCATGCGATCATCAGTCACTTTTATCGACAATATAAATGCATCTGTCCATCAAAAAAAAAAATCAAATCAAGATTTGGACACCAACTCACTACTATTTAAACACACAGTTAAAATTGTACTGACTCAGAAACATGGCAATTAGAGACAGAAACAATTTAGTAATCTGGATTTTAAAGCTGTTAGGGAGTAGTTGTCGTTCTGGTTTTGTACTTTATAATGCCATGTCCTGAAAGAAAGCAATGAATTGTAGAGAAAATCTTGCCTTCATTATCTTCACAAAAAGAGAGCATTTAATTACTCCTGTTCTTTCCTGCTGTTATCCTCAATTTGCATCTCCCAAGTCTGATACGTCTGGTGGGCTTTTGTGGATATTTTGTACTTCTCATACTCTTCTGAGTAAGATGTGAGATTATTTCTGGCCTGGATCAGAGCTGTTCACTCTGAACTGGAGAAAAGAAGTTGAAGAAAGCCCAGGGTATCTGAGGGACTCAGTGGTGACCAATGCTTCCACTGACCATTTTTTTCCAAAATGTATTTGAAGTCCATGAGGCACTGTGTTTCTAAGAGCTTTTTTTTGCTCACTAATTTGAGGAAAATATCCAAGCTCTATGCTTTAAAGAATTTATTTCGGTTAAGTAGTTCCTATTTTATGGAAATACTTTTTAAAATTCTGAAAAGCAGTAAAGTCTAAAAGAAAAGAAGGCTTTTGCAAGATGCAATTATACTGTCTCTCTTTGTCCCTCTTTTATTAAATGTGGAAGACTTGAGCAACAATAATAAACATAAGAAAATGTTAGTTCCTGTATAATCCTCCATTAGCATCATAAAGGAGAATTCAGAGTAAAGATTAAAGGTTTGTTTTTTTTCTAAAAAGGTTACAGATTTAAGTTCTCCTACAAAAGAAGGAACCTTGAAAGAAGATGAGCATAAAGGAATATAGAAAAGATAAAGGGTTTGTTATAAAAACAAATGTCTTTGAATCTTGTGCCTATTATTTTGTACCCATCAGACAATGGAGTGGCCTGAAATGCAGACATATCATGGGGGAAACTAAAATGCAGCTTTGTCCTTTAGCTCAGTACAGACCTTGGAAGGGACATTATCATTTTTCAGTAAGGGTTTCATGCAGTGAGCAGTGTGAACATAAACTAACATTTCCATAACACTGTAGCAATATTATATCATCTTTTGGTAACTTTAGGTCATGTTAACCCAATAATGGCTTCAAAATTTAAAAATTCTTACTTAAATTCTAGAAATCAAGTCTCAATGTTTTGTACTGAAGGAACAGCCCTTATAGAGTTGCCTTTCAAGGTCATGGGTAAAGCTTAGTAAAAAGACATTAAACACTTATATACAATATATATCACTTTAATTTCTAAAAAGCAAGCCTCCCTTTGTAAATTCCTTACCGCTCATTAGTCACTGCAACCTTATAATAGTAATTTTCACTGAGTTTGGAAACACGGAGGGATTGCTGAGGACGTGTGTTTAAATGCGTAATGGCCAGAGGCCAGATCGTGAGCTCCTAGAAAGGCATAAGTCTTCCTGACTTGGACAAGAGCTTCCCGAGGCTCACAGCATTGCTGTCATCATCAAGGACATGTTATGGCATGGACTGCAATGTTAAGTACCATAACTGGTCTTTTACTCAGCTTTGGAAATGTCTGTGCTCATAAACAGTTACCAGAGACTAGATTTTAAAAGGAGAAAGAACACTACCACCTTAGCCTGACATAGACATTGGAAAAACCCCTTAAGTTGCTTGAGGGATTATTGTAACCTGGGTAAGAACATAAGCAGAGCTACATAGGAAATGTACAGAGGCACAGACATACCTTGGAGCGCAGTTCTTACTGCTCAAGTGAAGTATCGTCATGAACTTTCATTGAGTTGAAGTGAGCATTAATTTAGTTCTCTATGTCACTGGCAGAATTTTGTTAAATTACTACAGGCCTTAACTTTCTGCACCTTGTAAAATAATGTGCCACTTCACCAGACACTATAGTGATGTTTATAGCAGCTTAATTTTCTTTCATTATGTGATTCCATGTAGCACCTATAAAGATGCGATCTGCACAACAGTAACAG
Source organism: Pterocles gutturalis (assembly GCF_000699245.1). NCBI lineage: Eukaryota > Metazoa > Chordata > Aves > Pterocliformes > Pteroclidae > Pterocles > Pterocles gutturalis. The sequence continues at coordinate 101,472 of NW_010100032.1, read as the reverse complement.
TCCTTCAAAGTTGAACAGATCAATGTTGTCAGGTCCATTAAACTCAAATCGCAAAGCACTTCAGGCTGCTGGACAGAAACATTAATAAAGGTGTAAGAGTTATACAGAAACAAGAAAACCAAGAGTAATTATGGAGACTAGACTCTCAACCTGATTATTCCAGAAGTCACACACAAGAGGCTCTGCGGTGCTCCACTGCTGTGTTCTTCTGGTCCACTTCTGTTCTGGTGCAGGATTATGACACGAGGTTGAAAATGTCTTTCTTGTTAGATGCTCCATCATAGGTGTTAAATCTGTGCTTATAGCAACTGCTTCTAATTTAGTGCCATAACAACACAGAAAGAGGAGAGAAGGGGGATTTGCTAGAGAGAGAGGGGAACATTTGAAATGGGTTGATCTGTATTTTGATTCATACCATGTGCATACGTCATTGTGCAGAGCTGCTCTGCTCCCCTTGCATGTTGTGCTGGTCCTGTTCAGGAAGTACTGCGCAGAACTGCAGCGTGTGGCAGAGGAATGTGTGTCTCCATACAGTACTCCATATGGTGCTGTAGTCTCCCTTCATACCCCAGTTCTCCTTTTTTACCCCAAAGAGCGATCACAGTAAATATGGGAACACTTAAAAAGCCCTTTCCTTTGCCAATATAGAGTGACCAGTACCACACAGTCCTACCCTTTCAAGGTGATGGCTCTGTCTGTGCTAGAAAAAACACAGAGATGAACAGAAAATAGTGACCCTGTAGACTGATGGCAAGGGATTTATTTCCCTTCATTTCTACTTATGGAAACATGCAACATAGTTGAATGTTCCATTGGTTTTGTCTCCACTGCTTCATGAATCTCTCACAGAAGTTACTTCTAAGCTTATTTTCCAATGACGTGTACTGCCAAATTTGAGATGAGAAAACTGTTTCTGAATGATGCAGCCCAATTTTCACTTCTGGGAGCTGAAAAATCTCACATCATCTTGGCAAACATTATTCTCCAGCTATTATATCAAAGCGACTGCAGAACTTTTGAAATACATCCCTTAGCACGCATGTAGGGTTTTTTGATTTTTTTTTTCTTTTAAGATTATTTAAAAGATTGTGAGTCAGAGATTGGGTTATGTTCTCATTGTCCTTGGTTAGATTCATAATTTTGTCCAGCTGCTTTGTTAAATCTGGGCCGTATACTACTCCTTTTTTGTGTCACTAAAAAGCTTGAGCAGAGGAAAACAGCCACAGTCCTACAGCATGGGAGAGACTAGCAGTAGTGTTCGACATCACCTTCCCATCACTCTCCAGCTCTACAAATTTAGGGAAGAGATGAGTACAGATAATCAGAGTCTACTTTAACTACATGGATTCACTCATCAAGGCTAGAAGTACATGAGCATAACTTGGCTGTTCATTCTCTGCAGGCAGCACAAGCAGCAATATCACTCTCCTAAGAATTTGGGCTTGTTTGCCATCCACAGAGGTGAGGATTTGGTTCTCTGTATTTCAGTCTGTCCGTGAATATGGTAATGCTGCAGTAATGCTGTTGATTGGACATAATGCTGCTGTTGTGTATTGTTCATGCACAGCACTCGAAAGATGGGTTAGGATTCTACAAGATATTTCAGATAAGCAATGCCATAGCAGTAAAAATAGTTACTGTTAAAGAGTTGTTTGGTGATTTGATGAAATGGCCTATTTTACATAAATGCAAAGAAAAGGAGTTGGCAACTAAATAAGCCACTTCTTAATTTTCTTTTCAGTTTTACCTGGTTTATATTTTTAAACTTTATTGTATTATTCAAAGGAAAATTCAGTCCATGACAACTAAAGCATAGTGCATCACAATTCTATTTCTTTCTAAAAAGGCTGAATTTTCTATTTATTCACTGGTGTAAATGTTATCTGTGTAAATGTTATATTAATTATGATATATGTTGTTGTCTATTCATACCGTCTGCAATTATTGTATACGTACATGTAGGGAGAATGCAATGCCTACATGGATTCCAGATGTGAAGGGATCCATACATCCCTGGTCAGACACACACAGCATCCTGTAACATCAAGGTCTAAAGTGCAGTATTCACAAGGACCTTGGTGGAACAGGGGATTTCGCAGGTGTCAAAAGCTGTACCTTACTGATTTAAAAGCTGAATTGGGTCTGCAGCTAGAAGTTTTCTCATCCTCTTTTAGAACTTATTCTGTCCAATGGATTTCAAGTTAGTATTCTCAAGAGCTTTCATTATTCTGAATATGAACCAGCAGCCAGTACTCCACTGATGTCAATCAGTATAACTTCATTACTGTTGGGGAGTTTTGGAGATTAACACAGTCTCAGGCTTTAACCTTGTTATGATAGCCAGGAAACATCAAGTTCCGTTTCCAATGATTACTGAATGCTAACAGCTCTTTTGGTTTTACTGATATAGATTGGCACAGATAGCTCAGAGCATTGCTGAGCTAAATATGTTCCAGAAACGTATTTATATATGTTCCCAGGCCCAAAGACTTTGTTTCCAATTTCTCTACCCTCTCCCCCTCCCCCAGCGGTGCAGGGGGGCAGCAAATGGGGGTCGCAATCAGTCCACATTGTCTCCACCGCTTCCTCCTCCTCAGGGGAGGGCTCCTCACAGTCTTCCCTGCTCCAGCGTGGGGTCCCTCTTGTGGGAGAGTCCTTCACAAACTGCTCCAACGTGAGTCCTTCCCATGGGCTGCAGTTCTCCACTAACTGCTCTGGCATGTGTGCCTTCCTCATATTCAGGGCCTGCTTTGGGCACAGCTACTTCTTCCAACGTGGGGTCCTCCATGGCTACATCTCCATGAGCTGTTGGCAAGCTCTGCTCTTCATGGGCTGCACAGGGACCATGTGCGTCACCATGCCCTGCACCACGGGCTGCAGGGGAATCTCTGCTCTGGCACCTCCTCCCTCTCCTGTCTCTTGACTGACCTTCCGTCTGTGTAGTTGTCTCACATCCTGCTCCTCTCTACGCTGCAGGTTCTTTCACTGGCTTGTGAAAAACTCCTGGCTCTCGGCGGGGGCCATGCTGGACTGGCTGGGGCTGGGCGGGCAGCAGGCAGGCAGCTGGACAGACCAGCCCTCCAGGCCCTGCCCAGGGCCGCACTGCTGCTCCCTGTGCCCCCTCTTCAATATGTCATTTGTAGAGGCACTGACTGGCTCAGCCTTGGCCGTGGGTTGGACTCGATGGTCTAAAGGATTTTTTCCAACTGAAATGATTCTGTGTGGTGTCATACTAACATAGCTCTCCAGGTTCCTGCCCAAACTGCAGGCGGGTTAAGTTTGTGTACACTTGCACTTGTTTGTTGTTTTTCTGCATGAGAACTAACAGCCAGAGGAGAGTGAGACGAGGCTGTGGGAGGTTGTGATCATGGGTTCAGAGACAGCAGGAGGGTGGATGGAGGAGGTGGGAATGAGGTTCTGTAAGGCAAATGAAAAAAAGGCGGCGTAATATTCACAAGTGACAAACCTGTGGGGAAACTACACATTTTTATTTTTTTTTCTTGGAGGAAACAACATGGGGGGGTGGAATTTAGATTTTTATCTTACTTTGTTCCTGCTTATAGTACTGGCAGCACTAAACAGTACCCCAGGGGAAAAAAAAAAGCTTCTTTCAATGTAAAGTAACTTCAGCTCTCAGTAAATGTGAATAGTGAAACAATTTCTTAGTAGAAAATGCAGTATTCCTATAAATATTCAAATTAAAAATTTAGTTCGCCTGATGAGGGAGACTTTCTGCACATAGTTTTACGATTTTTTTTTCAAATCTCTTTTAAGTTTTATGCAATCATTCAGACATTGTTGGAGGAAAGAACAATAATAAAATACATGTTGGCAGTTGCAGCTGAGAGTCTGGAGTGATACACAAAACAGATATGGAAAGATTCCGAAAAAGTGCTTCGAGCATGTCTAGCCCAGTGTTCATAAAACTGAGATAATGATGTTTATTTACAGTAGCTATGTAAAGCTTACGTGAGCCATGACATAATTAATAAAATGTGAGAGAACTGGTTCATGATCTTTGTGCCAAGTAGACGTTTATGTACCAGCTGGGGAAGCCAATAACATTCTCTAGAAAAATACAGCTGAGCTATGCTAAAGGAAAAGAACAAGAATTAATATTTTCAACTGGCAGTTACTGTAAATTATGCTCTTTTAATCTCAAACATTTCTCCAGGGTTTCTGGTAAAATCTGAAGCACTTGAAATGTGTTGTGGATGCTAGGAGCTCAGAAATACATTGTAATTATGTGCTGTTTAAAATGAGAAATGTTTTTGTCTAAGTGATAGTGTGAACTGAGCTTTCAAGTTTTCTCCACAGAGCAGTACTACGCAGTGTCCCTTAGCAAGAAATGTCCATGGACTGTCGTACAGTCAGGGGTGCTCAGACACGTCCCAGTTCCATGTGCCTCTTGTGAGGAATCAGGAATGACTCCCAATTCTGCGGGAGGGAATGAAGTGGGAAATAAGGAGATTCTCCTTATGAGTGATGAGATGTTTTTGACCAAACTTCTGCAATAAAGGAGAAACTTACACGCTAGTGCTACAGATAAAAAGTCTATGCTTAGTTTATATCTTAACTTTAGAGAGTTAAAGTATTCTAGGTAAGCTGAATATTTACAATAAAATGCGTGTTGAGTCTTATTACTTGGCATTCACGTTTGGTTTTATTATGTGTGACTCTATTTTTCTTGCCTCAATATATTAGCCTTTGAGACAAATAAAAGAGTGTACATGTGAACAGTTTCTTGGTTAATTATTGATAATTTATTTTCAGTAAGTAATTTTTAATCTCACCTTCACAAGTGATAACCAGGAGTTGGAATCGCTTCCTGTTAGTGACATGTCAGAAGGCCCAATAGAATAATTGTTTTGAAAAGGTATTTTTACGAGCATATTAGTCACAGAATAACCCTGCCGTACCAAGGGTATGCAAATTAATGGACAGTGAAATGATTTGAACATGTTTAATATAATTTAATTTAAATGTGTGAATAAATGTTCAATCGGATGGTTTGTTTATTGGCAAGATGCAAATATCAGTTTACTTGCAAGAAAGATAGTTAAAACAGGAGCAGATTAAGATATGCTGTTCTCAAATGTCCAAAATGAGATATGAACTTGAACAAGTTCCGCAGGATTTTATGCTGGATCTGGCCGTATGTGCTGTAAGAAATTAAGGTTGACCTGTAGTTAGAGGTGAAATTTACCTAGGGTGAAAAAATTATTTGCTTTGTTTTAGGATGTCTCTTGCTTCCTGTGTGATCTTAATAAGGTCACTGAACTTTTGCTATAAAATCATTTTATTCATATAGAAAACAAGAGAAATAACAGCCTTTGCAGTTTTCTTGTGAAGGCAGATTAATGAAGATTCATAAAATGATTTCATATCACTAAGTGTAATGTGAAGTGCAACATGCTATCAAGTTAAATATGTTTAGTTAGTGTTGTCAAAATCAAATTCTAAGAAATGACTCAGACCAGAAAGAAAAAAAAAAAAAAAAAAAAAACCCCGTAGGTAGATTTCAAATAATGACATATTAATACTCTCAATACAAACAGACCTTATAGGGTTTTTTTTTCCACCTTCTCTCTGTAATAATTCTTGCTATGTGTTTTAGTGTAAGTCACAATATGTACCCACTGGAATCCTGAAGCAGGGAGTTTTTGTTAAACCTTAAATTTGTAACACTTAATAATATTGTAGGAGGACTGGGATTTTTATTATTTTTGCTCTGAGAACATGTTTTTTATTTTCATGGTTGTGTTTAATAAGCAAATTATTTCATACTTTTTAAGAGGGAGAACATTTATTGAGAAAAATGCTAAAATATTCCTTATATGAGTAATCTCTTTAACTTCATGGTACCCTTATGTCATGAAGACTTAGTCTTGGAGAAGAGGGTAATTGATTTGGAGTATTATTTTTCATGTCAGGGTGATGAAAGAAAGTAAGAAGAAAGATCAAACTGTTTAGACTTGCTCTCCAAATATTGGACTTTAAATACAGATCTAGATCCATGAAAAATCTTTATCTCAATATTAGTTTCAGCTAATAGAAGTTAATTTAAATGGAAATTCTGCAGTAACTTTGACTGAGGTGGAAGTCCAGTTCTTATCTGTTAGTCAATTCTGAGTTAAAGATCTGCAATTAAATTTGCTGATTCTAAGTTTATTATAGGTCTTAGTGCATTTCTACTACAGATGAGAGTATCTCTGATTATTATTCATTAATTTTCTTATTTGAATTTTTAAATATGTAAACAGAGCTTGATAAAACTGTTCAGTGTTATGGCCTACTGTGTTCTTCACCCTGAGAACTGTTTTGTTAAGTATCCAGTTTTTCTCACTTGCACATGCAAACACAACTTCTGTGGACAAGAAGTTTCTTTTTGGTAATCTATATCGAAAAATAATGCTTATTCTGTAGATAAAAACATCTCCAGCTGTGCTATGGCACAAAAAAGCAGTATAGCTAACACAGTGAGTCAGATATCAAGGCCCTCAATTACACGTTTGTACCATGGACATTTTTATGGGAGAAAGTAACAGCTAAGAAAAATGTGAAGTATCATTTTAATGGTGTACCACATATATGTGAATTAACCTCCAAACATCCGTTGTCACCTGATGTCTCATAGCTTTCTACTCAGTAAACACTGAGTAAACACTCAGTCTTTTTATCAACAGGGTAAGAAAAATGTCATTCACTTCCACAAATAAAGTTGGCCTTACATTTTTTCCAGTTTATTTTCTCCTTTGATAATAAAAGATAAGTAGCGTACGACACATTTGAACACAAAGAAAGGAAAACCAGGTTGAAGGATGCTTTGACAAATAAGCATGAAAACAAGTACATGTATGTTCACATATTAAAATCTATACTTTTATTATTTACAGATTTTGTTCAAGGTGTTTTTTCTGGAAAACTAAGAAGCTATGCTACGTCAGTTAATTTGGGAAAATTCATAGCCAGTGGGTTAGAGTTTCTGTAAGATAAAAATGCAAAAACATCCAGAATTTTCTTCCATGCAGAATCGATAGAAAATCAGAGAAATATTTAATCTTTAACTAACCTAAAAAAGTATTAGGAGTAAGTGAAAAGTCTCCAAGAAACAGAGAAGACATTTATCACCCAAGAAAGTAAGTTCTGTTTTAGAGGTTGGAAAGTAAGGTTGAGAAAAAAATAAAGATGAATTAGACCTTCCAGAAAACTAAACAAAATAGTAAATTCTTTGACCACATGAGTAGAAATTAAATAAGGAAAGAAGACAGTGGTTTCATTAGGAGGGGGAGGTAAGGATTAGCTATACTTCAGACTGAAAAAAATGTTCAGTAAGGATCATTCAGAGCCTAGATGTGGAGGAAGAATGACTAATGAAAAAGTGTGTAAATGTATGGGGTTTGGGTGTGTTTTTTTTTAAAAAAAATATTATTGCAACTGAGACAGAAGCAAAACCAAGAACTTTATTAAGGATGTAGAGGAGCAGATAACCTCCATATCAGAATATCTGAAGAATTTAAGTATGAAACTGCAAGTTTGACATGCAGGATGTTTAGTACATTTATAACATCACAAGTAGTATTACGAATAGCAAATATAGCTCATTTTAGGAAAAAAACACCTTTCAGGAAACTATGTACTTGTTCAACTGTATAGAAACAAAAACTTTAAAATAATTTTGAAGTATTGACAAAGCAGTCATAGAGATGAATGGAAAATGAGATAAAATACAAGAAGACTTATGTAAAGAGTTAAAAATGTCAGACGAATCTGATAGTTCCTTGATGGAATTATTGATTTTATCAGCTGAGGAAGTGCACTATAGAATTAATCTCTCTAATTCGTTGTCATGTTTGGTCTAGAGAGATGGTAAGGAGCAAAGATGCTCTACAGGAGATCGGCAAGACCTCATCTCAGATTCTTTGTACTGTTTTGCATGCTCGTGTTCAAGAAATGTAAGTTGGAAGAAGCACTCAGAAGACATACTGAGCTGCTCAGCAGAGGAAAGTGACTGTCTTACTGAAATAATTTAGCCTAATTACTTCAGCAAAGTAAAGATTGGTACATAAGAGGGGTTTTATTCACCCTCTATAGATAGATTCAGGAATGAATACCAAAGTGAAAAAAAAAAAAAATAAGATAAAAGAGGTTCAAGAAATTGGTTAAAAACTCAATATGAGTCCATTAAGCCTGGAAATTAATGGCACTTTTGAAAATCTGATGGGTTTTGGTTTTCAGGGAGCAAAAAGAAACATCTTAAATTTATGAAAGAGGCTACTTTGTCTTTTCCCTGTGATTGCAGACTGAACTTGATGATAGAAGGAATTTCTAGCTATTCGTTCCTATACTACATGTGATACAGCCTTTCATCTTCCATTTTGTGTTTGTGTGCCATAGCCCTGTTGACAGGACTGGGATTTTTCTTGGTTTGAGTTTAAGTTTTAGTCCAGATTAGGAAAACATTTCAGTATATGCTTAAGTCCCAGTAAAGCCATGGGTTATTAATTTAATTGCTAAAACATGTATCTTGTGTAAGAAATACTTAAAGAAAGGAACTATGTATTTATTTTGTTTAAACCTGGGTATAGATTATTCCGTTGATACTTTAACCCTACAAAGAACTTTAACTGTACAAACTCTGAGGGACAGTGGAAGGTATCTCAGCCCTTCTTAAAAAAAGCTTTTCCTCAAATCTAATTAACAGTTTTGTGACTGTCATCAGTTCATACCAGACAACAAAACAGTGCTGATGTTAATCCATGATGTAAAGCCATTATTATCGTGTCATAAGTGTAAATTGCTCTCTGAGCTGGCTGTTTACATGCTGAGATTATATGTATAGAGAATTATAGTCAATTATTCTAAATGTAGTGGCCACTGCAATTTTGTGTGTGTGGCATATGTGAGAAACAGAGGAAGCAACAGACAGATGTGTGTACTTCTGTTACTTCTGTGTTTTGGCAGCTTCTATTGAAAACTGGTACATCTTCAGGTTAGGATAATCAGTGGGATACTCGTTAGTGAGAAGTAAGAGGATAAATTTGGCTGTGTTCACTGAAGCTAGAGGAAAGCTAGAAAAAAATTATGATAATGAACATCTTGCAGGTGAGGTAACTTCTTAAAGTTAAAAAATGTTATAATGGCAGTTAATTTATTTCTTTCATTCCACTTTTTAATTAATTTCAGAGCATGGTGACTTTTTATTTTTTCTATCTATTACATTCTTATTACTGTGTTTATTTAATCATAGCATAAAGGATCTCCATGTACGAAGTGTCATGCAAGCGGTTATTTAAAGACAGTTGCTGATTTAAAAGTATCTTAAGTAAGATAAAAACATGAAAAATTTAGTGAATGGAGTGGATGTCATGATGCAGAATGAGGGAGCATTCATAAGCAGAAACACCTTTTCTTCCCCATATGAACTGTTTCTAGTGAAGAAGAGTCTTTAGAGATGAAGATAAAAATGTGTCAATCCAAAATTGAAGGGTAGTTTGTGTAGCTCAGGTTGGTACCAAGAAAAAAATGAGTGGTAAGTTAAAGCTTCTGTGTGTAAATGTGTGTAAATTAATTTAGAACATACCTGTACGAATTAATTGGTTATTAAATAATGTTTTCATGAGAAATGAGCTCTGCACAGCAGATAAAATACAACTCTCCTACTGTTTGTCTCGTCACTGCAGAAGTGCAGATGGTCACCCACCCAATGTACCAAGTCTCCTGGAGGAAAGAGGCATTTTGCAACATAGAAGTAGCTTCAAATGCAGATTCTGTTAAAACAAATCCTGTGTGGTAAAAGGGATGTGGCTACAGTTAGCAAACATATCACACAAGTATGCTCAAACCTCCAAAAGGTCATTTGCACAAAGACTGTCATTGCCAAAAAAGGAGAATGTATCAATGTATTGCTATAGGAGATAAGTGCCATGATAGTTAGTAGAATAAGATTTGTTGTATTGAATAGAAATCTTTTTACCCGGAACCCAAGAAAAAATATCACACAAGTATGCTCAAACCTCCAAAAGGTCATTTGCACAAAGACTGTCATTGCCAAAAAAGGAGAATGTATCAATGTATTGCTATAGGAGATAAGTGCCATGATAGTAGAATAAGTTTTGTTGTATTGAATAGAAATCTTTTTACCCGGAACCCAAGAAAAATAAAGAGTATTTCATTGGTGATGTTGACTCCTATAGTTTCAGTTGCAAAAGTCTCAACACAGAATTTAAGCTAGTGATTCTCTTTAGGAGTTACTCATAGAGTGACATGGTATTTTAAGGCCATTTAGGTCATTGAGCAGCAATCATCTATGGAGTGTATATAATCCAACGTAATTACTTTTCTTGACTACGGGGAACAGTCACTAGTAAAACTCATTTCCTAAATCTGTTTCTGGTTACTGAAAATTAAAAGCTTTGTTTATTATATTTATAAAACAATCATTTCTATATTGGTGACAGTTTTGACCATATTTATATATGCTTCTACCATCAAAACCACTAACTGTGATTAGTACTTTTGGGAAGACTTTGTATTGGCACAAAGTGGTTGCTAACCTTCTCCCTAGTGGGGGGGGGGGGATAAAAAGCAAAAAGCAGACCCATCAAGAAAGGGGCTTGATTGAAAAATCTATTCACAGGAAATTTTACATTCTCTATATAAGAGTGTGGCAGCATGGCTTGTGAATTTCAATTGTGGACATTAAAGCGTTCTGCTACATTTCTGTATCTTTGAATAGCAAGTTTTTAGAGTATTGTTGCATCATGGATTTTTACTGAGGAAATCAGTCTAGAAAATCAGCAATGCTGCATCTATTTGTGCTTTTATTCTCATTTTAACGTTCTTATTGACTGACTTTTTATGTGTTTGTCTGACTTGAGACTTGAGAATTGCTCAATGATTACAGAACATTCTCAATAATAAAAATTATGTCTCGGTTTATGAAAATCTTTCAAAGGAAAACATTTAAGAATACTTTAAAAGCTATCCAGGGAGCCTTTTAATGGGCTTTAAACTGTGTGTGTCTTTGATTTAGATTCAGAAAGCTACTCAATGAGTTAGGCAGGAATTTCCAGACTAGTTGGCTCTGTTACCATTCATCAACAATTTTTCTTTATGCACAGAAAGAGAAGCTAATTTCCCCTCCCACTTTCCAAGCTGGAACCTATATACTATTATCTTCTTATTTCCCTTATGTTATTCTCCCTCTCCCTCACAGACCTTCCTTCATTCCTGTAGGAGCCCAAAGTCATCCCTTCATCACTTTAAGGAGCATCCAGACTAAGCTGTAGCATAATCATCTTGACACAGGCAGAAGTAAAAGTTGTTGTATTCTCCACCTGGTGCAAGTTTAGGTAATGAAAATTTTGTTCCAGATCACATAACTAAGATGATTGCCAATGGCTAATGAGCAGATTTCCTTACAAGAATCTCTCTTCTATAAAAGTGCTAATATATGTGGAATTTATTTATTGACAGCTTTGAACTTGGCATGGATACCATGTTCACAGCCTGTCATTAGTTTTAAATATCGGAAACTACCAGGCCTTTTTTCTTCATATTTTACTTACTAATACCATGATCCTTTCCACAAAAACATAATTTTGTGATTCCAAATCTATCAGTAGACACGAGTTCGTTCAGTACCAAAGTATTTCTTTGGTCACATCCCATTAAGTAGTGATGATTAAGTAGTAATGTTGCCTTGATCTCACTTTTAGGCAATAAGGATGCACCACTGTACAGTGGTGGTTAGGTTTTGTTTTATTTCTGAGTCTATTGCAAACAATGCATTTGACCTATTTTGACATCTACCTGGGAGAAAAATGCTCATTTATTTTCACTGACTATATACATGGGCCAAATAAGGGTCTTAGACACAGATGTCTAGGTACATGAAGTTGGAGGTGATGAATTCCTCCTCAGTGTCACAATTCTGTTAATTCACCCCTTACATTCATTGTGCTAATTTCACTTTTGCTTAGTAAATTTTTCCTTTAGCAAGTATTTTAAAATTGAGCTGCCAAAAAGGCCTTTGACAAAGTTTTTTGCAAAAGTTTGAAAACTTTTATCCACCAAATTGTCAAGAAAGCTTAGTTCATTTTGAAGTATGTATGAAGGGAACGGCATTACAGTTGATTCTTCTTCAGGACTTTTCTCTCTACAGTGAGTTTGGACAAGCAAAATAAACCCTGCAGCAATGGGATCTCAGCAGTGACTCACTTGTAGTGATGTTTGCATCCAACATTTTATAGAAAATCTTTTGTGTATTTTATAAGTAAGTGATCTTCAACTGGTTCTAAGTTAATTCCAAAGAGGGCTAAAGGAAAATGTTTGGAAAGTGAACAGAAGTCCTTAAAAAAAAGAAAAAAAAAAAAAAAAAAAAAAAAAAAAAGGCAAATACTGCATACAGCACTACCAAATGCAGCCAGAGAGCAGATGGAGCTGTTTTGTGGCTGACTCCTCAGCAGGTGAACAACTCGCCACCACACCCGCAGCCCCAAATGAGGTGTAAAAAATGTGAAAATTCAGTAGTGCTGTTTTCATTGCGTTTCACATGGAAGGTGAAACTCTGGCAGGAATTAATGGAGTTTGTCTGCTCTGACACACATCCACATATGCTCTGTAGGTCATACTTATCCTTGTGCATTATTTTACTTTTCTTCATAGGTCCCCAAATGTAATAAAGTTACAAAGGTATAAAACTCAAGGTAAACTTTCCCATTAAGTCTGACTTTTCAAAGGTGCACTCTTTGCAGACATCTATTCTGGATCACAGCAAACACCCTATAGCTAAATAGGCATAGACAAATTCTATTTGTCACATGTGAGTAAAAAAGCAGTTTTCATCCTTTTACCATGAGGTAGAAATGACCAGAGGAAAAAGCTGAGGTAAATGAAGTATTTTATTGTATGATAATAAAAGCGTGAAGTAGCAAATATTTTTTTTCTATGACTATGAGACTTTTATTTCCTTTCCTAGTGAAGGGGTTAAGGATCTACCAAGCTACTTCTGGGCAAGTGAATCTTTTTTGTGTTCATACAGTGCTCATAACAAGACATTGACACTTAGTGCTTCTGAAATACCACTGTATTCAGGTGAATTATAAAGATAACACTGCTGAAAAATACAATTAATATAATCCTAGTTTAGTTCATATGCATTCTCTGACTTACTGCTGCCATTTTCTTTAAACCAAATGAAAAGAGAATGCTTGATGTAATTCAAATAATCTAAAGTCATATACAGCTGGTTTTTATTAAGTGTTTGCCAATCTGAATAATGACATGCTTTCTTTGGCATGTCATCATAATGCTGTGGTCAAATATATACATTATGATTACATGAGTTCGTAACCAAGGAAAAAAAATTGGTACTGTACCTGTGTCCTCCAGGACATGTATAATTAAGGACCTGTCAGGTTTTCTAAGATCTCCATTGTCTTGGGACTTAACAACATCCTTGTAAAATTGTGATGAACAGAATGAAATGTGAGAGGTGAGAGAGCAGGCACTGCATCAACTGTAACACGCTTGTCCTTGTCTGTGAAGGTGTTCATCAACAGACTACACATACAGTTTTCATGTTTGTCGATGCCTTTTTTGATGTATTCTCAGCTGCTCACAGGAAGCAAGTGCCTCCAATACAAAGCCTTCATTTAAAATTCAAGCCATCTATTGCACTGAAATCAGTAGCTGTTGAAGATGTTGGGCAACTTCCAGCTGGATGAAATTGTAGGATTAGAGTTATTTTAGATGTTGTAGTTCTCTACATTGAGACCTTCGTTCATCTCACCTAACCCTAGGTGAAAGTCCAGTCCGGTTTCACATGTACCTGACTTGGATCTCAGTCATACGGGCACCTAGTCAAGACATAAAGCAAAGGTACCTTGCATAGACAAAGGAATACATGTCTTTGAATACCTCCAGATGAAGATCATGTCTGCTTGAGTACCTGCACCTGAATTAGGCAGGGAGTCCTTTCAAGGCACTTCCCTCTTTCTATTCACTACATAGGTCATTAAGGTACTCAGGAACACTGGTTCACTAAGGAACACTGGTTTACTAAGTGCTTAAAATTTAGGCAAAATTGAGATGGCTAAGATGGGCAGATGGGAACACATACATCTATGCCTGTCACAGCGAAAACTTGATTCAGTTCAAACCAAGTCAGGGTCAAAGCAGTTTATTGATTTCTGGCAATGAGTGAACTATACAGGATCAACTACTGACCACCCCCACAAGGTCCCAGGCACACGCCCGTGTGGGTCCCTGGGGACTATGCACCACACCATCACTTCTCTAGCCAGGTGCAGGTTCTCTGCCACACAGGGAAGCACTTTGTGATGCTGTGGGGCACCTGCTGGCAGTGACAAACCTGGTTTTGGCTGCTGCTGTCCCCACTCCCAGGGCTCACCCAGTGTTATGAATTCCCTTGGTTCTTTTACACCTCTTTAAAGCTGATGCCTTCTTGTTTTGTAAGTTTCCTTACGATCATCTTCCTCTAACATATCTTTTGGAAAACATCTGCTCAGATGTTCTTAACAACCCTGGTAACCCAGGCCGTTTTGACAAGGGTTGGCCTTGCAAGCGCCCCACAGATGTCCCCTTGTTCTCCTAAGTTAGCTGGGGACTGGTTAGGGAATGGGTCAGATCCTAAGTGTTCTGAACAAATTTGGAAACTGAGCCGTAGTGGACAAGAGAACCTTTGGCATTTCAATATCTGAACTCTAATCTTGAAGAGGAGTAGAGTTGTTTTCTACATGGTTTTGCAGCCCTTTGGATTTGATGTATGTGGTTCATCTCTTTGATTTTGGATGCAGGCTGGAAATGTACATATGATTTGCACATTTTTCATAGGAAGTCTTAAAAATTGTATATGTCACAACAGATGCTGCTATCTCTAAATATGCAGTTCTAAAGTTTTGATGTCTTAGTTTTATGGACTGTAGCAGACTGATTTTTTTTTGTCTTTTTTTTTTTTTTTGTCCCGTACAACAAAAAGAGCTTTGTACTGACAGTACAGTGAAAATAATGACACAATACTTCCTCAAATCAAGCAGCTGAAGCTTGACAGCTTCATAGTATTTTGATAATTTTGAAAGAGCACATACTGTAACTTAAAATTAGTTTGCTGTGAGCCACAAATAAAATATTGATGAAATATGCTCATAATAAAAAAATCGTAGAACATCATTTTCCCGTGACTGACAAACATGGTGATATCCCATTAATCTATATCACTGGGTAGTGTTGGTAGAAAAAAAAAAAAAAAAAAAGTTTGGGTAGCATGCAAAACTTCTCTTGGATTAGGGAGTAAATTATCTGACATCTGATCCATTTATCAAGTGTGCAGTTGCAGAAGAAGACTTTAGAGCATGGGAAAAGATAATAGCTTTATCTCAAGGTGCTTATTTGTTTAAACAACAACAACAAACTCTGCTTACTTTTACTAATATTTTCAGTGATTTATAACAGCATACTGGTATGAACTGGATCCTGTAATTACTCAACATACAAAATGCCCAAAGGCTAGGTCGTTGAATTTACAGATCACTTCCTGATGTGTGTGGAACACCCCTTCCTCTTGCATGATTGTGAGGCAGGATGCCCACAGAGTTTGAAGCAAGTAAGTTTATTTGATTTTTTCAAGAACTTACTAAAGATGTATTGTAGAGGCATAGGACAAACATATGTAACATTTGTCCCTTCAAGTACAGAAAACAAATTCAGTGGTCCAGTTGCTTCTATGTTGCCACATATGAAAATTGTTCATACTTTTCAGAGATAAGGAGTTACATGATTTTGGGACTTTTTGTCAACTTGCGTATAAATACAGCGTTATAGAAGAACCCATTTGTTTTTAAGGGTGTTTAGGCAATTTGATCTGCTATGTACTGGCCATGATGTGAGCTACACATCTGAAATCAAAGGCTATAGAGCAGAATCAAGGTCACTTCTAGCACTCAGCAGAGACCAACACAAAAACGGGTGATTGTTATTGCCATACACTATACCATAAAGATGCAGGCACTTTAATATGTTTCTTGCAGCACACTCTACAATTGCATGAAAATAATATGGCACAGCACAAACATTGTATCATAAAATTGTTCTGAAACATCCTCCAAGATGTTGTCATAGCGAAGGAATCTATTGAGAGTGTTTTTAATTCAACAATGTTTCAGTGGGCCTTAAAAAGTGTGAGTTAGAACCAGCTAAAAATGTTCATGAGTGAATTACAACCTGGTGTCATATTGTCTCTGTCTCGTCTCTGTGTATTTTAGATTTTGTTTTCCATCATAACCTCAGTACTAGCAGTATGGAAGTGTCTGACCTTTTTGCTTTGTTCATCTGTCAGAGATAATTGCTCGACAAGTTGCAGTGTAATCACAGTGAGGAAGGAATCACTCCATTGTTACCCGCAGTCCTTATGTAATGTATGTGGAAAATCTCACCACACTGGGAGGCCCATTCTTTAGATCTCTGAACCTGAAAGATGTAAAATTACCTCTGTTTGGAATCTTTTATAGCACAGCTAAGCAATCTCAAATTACTTCTGCTTATGATTTCAATTTAGGAGTAATTTCAAAATAATCTCTTTAGAAAAAAACTTAATTCACTTTTCTTGGTAATTTTCACTGTTTCCAAGGAAGGAAATAAAAAGATGATTGGTCACTCAACTATTCAGTCTGGTGGCTGGCATCTATGTGCCAGTGAACACAATTAGGGAACAGATTTATTATATGATCATTTCAGAATCAATAATAGTGCTAATTAGTTTTTTCTTTTCCTGGAAAGAAACCTGAGTAACCCATATTTGTGCCTGTGGAAAAAAGTAGTTCAAGATCCAGCTGCTGGAAACAGACATTTGAAATATTCAGATTGGAAATAAAATGCTACCTCCTAACAATGAGGGCAGTTTGACACTGAAAATTTGCTCATAGAACAACTGATCAGAGAAAATGAGAAATTCATTTTACTTGCAAACAATAATTTCAGAATCCCAGAATGGCTGAGGTTGGAAGTGATCTGTGGAGGTCATCTGGTCCAACCCCCATGCTCAAGCCAGGGTCTTCTAGGACCGGTTGCCTAGGACCTTGTCCAGATGGCTTTTGAATATCTCCAAGTGTGGAGATTCTATCACCTCTCTGAGCAACCTGTGCCAGGGCTCAGTCACCCTCTTAGTAAAATGGTGTTTCCTTAACTTCAGAAGGAACCTCCTGTGTTTCAGTTTGTGCCCATTACCTGTCTCTAGGCACCACTGGAAAGAGTCTGGCTTTGTCCTCTTCACACCCTCCCTTCAGATATTTACATACGTTGAAGAGATACCCCTGAGCCTGCTCTGATTTTTAATTTCATAATTGGAAAGAATAATGCTTTTTTCTTTAAATTAAATTATTTGCTGGGGCTGAACTGTATAGGTTAGTCAGTAAAATTAGATTAATTGTTCTGTCTTAACATTAAGAAGTGCCAAAAATGTGAGATGCCTAATGTAAATCAGTAAGAGTGACTTGAGTTTCAGAAATATAACTACATTGTAGTACTATTCTGTTTCATTTTTGATTCATGTTCAAAAAACAGATGAAGTAGATATTGCCAGCCAGTCAAATCTGTAAATTTAGTTTAGCATTTCGTGTCATGAAGTTCAGAGCAGAACAATAATGACCAGATGTCTAGGTATTGCCACAATTTAAGTGGTGGTTAAGTATTAATTGGTTTGTTGCTATAAGCAAATTGTTTATAGCAAAAAAAAGAGTTCAGTAATGTAAAGTAGGTTGCAATTCTTTGTTATTTGAATTAGTACTCACAAAATAAATAAATACTCCTATTAGGATTTATTAATGTTTTTATATTTTTTTTTTAATTTCAACTTTAATTAAAATTTATCCATCAGACAGAAATGAAAGATGGGCTGCCCTGTCATTTTCTTTCAGGACACTGGAAGGTAAGCAGCAGCTCTGATTCTAAAAGCAAAAGTCAAAGATTTTCACCTAGTTTAAAAGTAGTGGGTGTTAGTCTCCTGATTTTTTACAGGTAAGAACATGTAACCTACCCTGAAGCAGAAGGATGTCAGATTTCCCCTCTTTTAATAAAAACAGAAGTGGTCAGAAATGTTCTAGATGTTAATTACTGATGAACCCATTACTGACCTCAAAAGTAATTTCAAGAAGAATAGTATTCTACTTTCTGCTCTGAGCAATAGCTGAAGTGGAACAGAGCTCCTGGCAGAGGAAACTGGCAGGGTTGTGGGGCTCATTTGAATGAGACGCTGGATTTTGACAGCAGCTGTGGCTCTTCCAGGTCAGAGAAAGGTGTCTACTAGATGCATAAGAAAGATAATCGTGTCACTAGGAAAGGGAAAAATAAATATGGACTGAATGGGCAGCTGGACAGTTTGAAGCTGAATGCACGTTTATTAAAACCAGTGAGAGGATAGGTAAATGCTGAAATAAAAAGACAAAGATGCAAAGTTAAGTTAATCCACTTGAGAGAGAAAGCAACTTAGAAGTATGATTAGCACATTATCTGAGATAACTTCATGTCAAACAGTTCTCCTAGTCCTTGTGATACTATGGTACATCTTTTCTTGGCTTTCCATTGATGTGTCACCAAGACTTGAAACAAAGCAGGCAAGCTAAGATGGATGCACTGGAAGATCGTGATGAGATGAGCATTCCCACAGTGGGTGTAGTGAGCAACCTACGTGTGTGACATAACCTTTGACTACAAAGTGAACAGCAGGGACAGATTAAATTGTCAAAGAGCAGTACCAAGCTAGGAAAGGAATAACATTTCTTAGTGCAGGTGCCTATGTAGCTGTGCCTATGTGTATAAAAATCCCAAATCAGAAGAGTGCGTCCTCCCTAGTACCCCAGTTGCATGCTGATCAGAGGAGGGATATCAAGGGTGCTGTGTTGCAGGATAGCAAAGAGGTGATTGAGCTGAATCATGAACAGTTTCAGTTCTCTGTGTCAGAGCAGTTCCAAGGTAAAAAAGCAATTCTGTCATGCCTTAAGTGACTTAGAACATCTGTTTTGTAGAGTACACCAGAAGAAAAATTAGTATTGACTTAGTCCTAATAAAAATGCGGGCCTTGGCCCATTAAATAAAAATAATTGAGTGTGAGGAATAATATCTACAAAATAATTAACTTCTCTTTATGATGAATCACAAGGAAAACTTCATTTCTGTCACCTCATTTTTAAAAATAGGGATGTCAAGGAAATGGGGGAAGAATTAAAAATGATGCTACTAATGAGAACTCAACTTGGAGTTTAGTTAATCATAGTGATAGAAATGTCACAAGTGAGCAAGCTCCGAAGCAAATGGTCAGGAAGGCAAGAACAGAAATGCACTTTCGTGGAAAGGAAGACACTATTTTGGGCGGGGGCACTATTTGCTTCCTCTTAATTTAAGAGGACTTAACTAGGCTCTAAGAAGAGCTATACTGGGTTGTTTGTGATTTTGAGTTGCTGCCCTTAGAAAAATGTTGAACGAAATGGCTGACAATTTTGAGATGTTAAAATGTCTTGTTGTCTGGCATGTTGACATTTTTTGTTCTTGCATTTCTGCAAAGTTATAGCCTACTTGAACAAAAATGTATGGTGAAGCCTTTCATTTGTAATTTCCCATGTTTCTTGTAGTGAGGCATGACATTTAGTCATTTTCAAGGATTCCTGGTCCTTGTTGTCCTCAGCTATCGGGTATTACCAAGATGTACACTAATGAGTAAGTGAATCTTCCCTTTCATCAAAGGTAGTGTGAAGCTTCACTTAAGGGAAGTGGGGTTACAGAAGCAGTGATATCAATCAGGAGCAATGGGAGTTGGAACTTGATGGTCTTTAAGGTCCTTTCCAACCCAAACCATTCTATGATTCTATTCTGTGATTCTATGTGGGCACTCTGTGGTGTGCTGGGTCGGAGTTCTTTCCAAAAATACACAGATGCCCTCTTTGGTCTGCCCTCAGCGCTACCATGAAGGGAGGTGGCAGCGTCTGTGTCCTCTCCAGAGGTACTCATGCAACTTTAGATCCTTTTACCCACAGAAAGACGTGGTACCCCTCAGAGAATACTTCACCTTTTGTGTGTGTGTGTGTGCCTGTGACATTTCTAAAGAGCTTTTAACAGCTTGAATTCCACTTTCATCTGTCTCTGAGAAAGCCCTATTCAGAGGTGTGATTACATGTGTGGCAACTGTCTCTTCCTTTTCCCGGTGATTCTTAAATAGCCCGCACAACAAAACCTAAAAGCAATGCATACAAACAACATTTGTTCCAACATTATTTTTCCTAAACTGTGTTTAAAGCCTCTGTTTGCTAGAAATTTCTGAAGTATGGAATTGTAGAATGTAACACGTTTTATATGTTTCCTTTTTAAATGTCTCTTAAGCTAAAGTGTTTCAATTGTGAAACTGCTCCACTGATTACCTTGATCAGGCTTAGCTAGAGAGATGTGAGATGAACAGTTCCTCCCTGGTTAAAGTGAATATCAGTGCCTTGCCCTTTGCTAGATGAAACATGACAGAATACTGATGCCAGCAGACAGTTTGCAAGTCTCACGCTTTTTGTATCACATAGTAAAATAAGTTACATAGGCTGGTGCCTACCATCTTAGAAAACACCAGATCCAATACTACCATAGTTACTGTGCATAAAATAAAGAAGTAAAAAAAAGAAACAAATGGTAAAGAGAAGACTAAAACTTGTGAGCGATTGGAAAAAAATCAGGTTTGTACCAACAATACCTTCATTAAAGCGAGTGGAATAACTACAGAGCTTTTTCTGGAAGAAAAAAATAATGGAAAATATTAATTCCTAAAGAGAAACCTTCAATGACATCGCTTTAATTTGTTTTTAAATTGAATATGTTTTTAATAGGCTCCACTAGAAGATGAAATTAACTGTTCCATAAAAAATGTTATTTTATTAAATGTTTATTTGGGGGTTAGACTGCAATCTGTTAAAAAGAGCGGCCCTTCCAAAACTGTCAGAGTTGATCATGTAGGAATTTGAAAGATGCAGAGTATTTACTTAGGAGGAAATGGCCTAAGGAATTATTGCTAATTTTAATTGAGATTTTTGCATACCCGATTGTTCTGCTATATCTGGACAACCTTAGAACTACTTGTTTCCTGCAGAACACATTGCTTCATGACTACCACAGTACCTTCTGCGAATTCATTCACAAAGACTGCTTGTTATTTGATCTTTATTAATGCAAAAGAGTAAAGAACAATGCTATTTTTAGAATGGTTAAAAAAACCCCTTTGGTGAAAAAATAATTATGTGTGATACTTTGACTTCAGAGTACTTATTACATTCACCATTTCTCTTCTTTTTCTTTTCATTGTGTGTGCATTGAATGAAATATCCTTAAAATTTCTCAGTGTTGTCTACGTTTTCCTATGCAAGGTAATGCACTGGCCATTTGAGAGGCCAGATGAGACTATTGAATCACAAAAATTTTAGTTCAAAGTGACCTGCACAGCCCAAGCTGCACTCAAAGCCAATTTGCTACCTGACCCATGAAGTTTATGGAGGACATGAAGTTGCTTAATGTGCCATCTAATAACCACTAATGGTCTATTTGGGGTAGCTAAGGCTTTCTGCTCTTCTCAGTCTCTTCTTTTGCATCCAGAACAACTTTGCACGCTGGCCCTTTTTAGAAAATTGCTAAGATCTGAAGAAGAATTCAATATTCATGTAAGTAAGTGGAAAAAGAACAATTCTAACAAAACAAAACACCAAAAGACAAACCAAAACAAACCAAAACCCCTCTGATAAAGCTGTATTTCAGTCAAGGTAATGATTCAATAGAACAACAGTCCAAGCTGGCTTTTTTTGTGGGTTTTTTTTTTTCTTCTGTACATGTGCATAGTCTGTACCATAAAAAAACCTGAATCCAAAGAGCTACAAAACGGCAGGTGCAAGAAGACTGTCAGTAGTCTCTGAGTAATTACCTGAGGCATTGTTTTTGTTTTTTCCTATTGTCTTTATTCAGTGGCTATAATTAAACTGTTTATTTTACAAGAAGCTTTTTAATGAGGTTCCTATTCCACCTTACGTAGCAGGTACCCAGTTTATCTCAATAGATTTCTAATTACCTCCAGTGAGTTGAAGGGAACTGACTTACTGAAACCACCACCACTCTCTGTCCAGGGAACCACTTTAGCTCAATAAAGATAAGGCATTTAGAGATAGAGCTTTAAAATTCAGCAGCTACAAATGACGCCTCCTACTGAAGAAGAGCACTTCCTGGAAGCCAGGAAGATGCTAGATATCTTGTAGTTCCTCACAGCTTGATTGCAAGGAGTTTATTGCCGTGGCAATCACCAATTCTTTTTCACAAGTGAGATGCTGTGTTCTTATAGTCAGGTACCAGCAGGCAACGAAGGTGACTTCAGAGCACAAAGTGGGGCTTCTTGCATAGTTCTTTGGACGTAATGCCTTTGATACAGTGTTTTTACTCAGATCTTTTCTCTTCCCTCTTCTTCACCACCTTACATGGGAAGACTTTGATTCTTAAAGAAATGGTTTTATGTGATTGTCCAGAACTTTCAGTGAATTATTTTTATTTGGAAAGAACGTCTGATTGATAAGAGATAGCAACACAAAATGGGGGGCCTTTGCATCAGAAGAAAACCAATTGGCACAAGGTTTTTGGGGGTAAAAAGCATGATTCTGTGGATACATTTGTTGTGCAGTAAGTTGGCTTTCACTGCGTCAGTGACATTATAGATTTTTGGGTTTCTGTGTTTATAGGGATCTGCCTGAAAGACTTTGAAAAGGCCTATCTCTACTTGACTGAATAACTGGACCTGCAAATGCCAGTCTTCCACAGGAGGTTTTACTTTGGGTCAAACAGCTGTGGATTTTGGCAAACACAGATGTGAATCCACTCCAAATGAATCAGAATAACCACAGATGTCAGCTTCATGGAAGCTGATACACCAGCATTCCTCCTCAGGAAAACTGAAATCTTGTAGTAATAAAAACTCATTAAAAATGCCCTTCCATGGAAGGATTTTGGTATTGACTCTCACAGCTGTCCTGAACAGCAGCAAGGTTGTCATGGGCACTTATTTGTGATCAAACAACTCAGCACCATGAACACGAGTTTGGCTGTTGATGCTCAGAAAGTGCCTTTGTGGGCAGAGCAGCTTTTTCAGCAGCCTCTCTGCTCTCAAGAAAGCTAGACACAGCAGGATACCTCTAAAGGGGGGGTATTTTCATTTGGAGAAACAGCAGTTTCAGTAATGAACATTTTTTATCCTGATGCAAAGCTAGGTGACATTGATAGTGACAGGATAACGTTGAAATACAAGTTTGCCCTTTAAAGCAGAAGTAAATGCAAAACCAATACAAAGAGAAGGTGAATCTGTCCACAGGTTAACATGGATAGCAGATTGCTTAAAAAATATGCCAGTGTATCTAGTGCTTGCACACTGCAACAGAGGAAGAATAAGTATGCCTTTAATGACTCCTTAACCACTTTAGATATATTTTACGGTTTCAAAGAGTTGTGGCTGGAAGCAAATAGTTTAAAGAACCAACTCTCTCCCCCCTTCC